>NC_050444.1:8298111-8355009 GCF_903995425.1 Onychomys torridus
TCCCACCCACCAAAGCCCCAGAGACACAGCAGCAGCCTCCTCACACCCTCAAATATCCCCAGACACATCAGCAATCACCTGAGCCACAGGTCCCACTTGCACTTGGAGGAAGAGTGACAACCTATAAGCCACAGGCTCACCTACACCAAGTAGAGGAAGAGGGACCCCTAAGACACAAGTCCCATCTGCAATGATTGGAGGAAGAGATGGGTAGATGACAGTGTAAGAATATATTCAACAACATAAAGAGCAATATGGCACCACCAGAAACTAGTGGGTCTACAACAGTAAGACCTGAATATCTCAATGTAAAATAAGCAGATGGAAAGTACTTTAAAAATATCTTTATGAAGATGATAGAGGCCTTTAAAGAGGAAATGAAAATTTTTCTTAGAGAAGTAGAGGAAATGACAAACAAAAAATTGGAAGAAATCAAGAAAGTGCTTTAAATCCAAGAAAGCAAAGAAAAAACAATCAAACGGGTGAAGGGAATAGTTCAAAGCTTGAAAATTAAAATAGAAGCAATAAAGAAAACACAAACTGAGGGAATGTTGGAAATGGAAAATTTGGGTAAATGATCAGATTTACACATGCAAACATAACCAACAGAATACAAGAGATGGAAAAGAGAATCTCAGGCATTAAAGATACAATAGAGGAAATAGATTCATTGGTCAAAAAATGTTAAATCCAACAGATTCTTAACACAAAACATCCAGGAAATCTAGGATACCATGAGAAAACCAAATGAAACAATAACAGGGATAGAAGAAGGAGAAGAATTTCAGCTCAAAGGCACAGAAAATATATTCAACAAAATCATAGAAGAAAACTTTCCCAACCTAAAGAAGGGCATGCCTATGAAGATACAAGAAGCTCACAGAACACCAAATAGACTGGATCACAAAAAAAAGTCCCTTTTCCATATAATAATCAAAACACTAAACATACAAAATAGAGAAAGAATATTAAGAGCTACAAAGGAAATAAGCCAAGCCATATATAAAGGCAGACCCATCAGAATTACACATGACTTCTCAATGAAGTCTCTGAAAGCCAGAAGGTTCTGGAAATACATTCTCCAGACACTAAGAGACCATGGGTGCCAGCCCAGACCACTACATTCAGCAAAGCTTTCAATCATCATAGACAGGGAAAATAACATATTCTATGACAAAACCAGATTTAAACAATAAAATACTGACAAACCAAATCCAAGAAAACATCAGAAAAACCATCCACTATGACCAAGTAGGCTTCATCCCAGAGATGCAGGGATGATTTAACATAAGAAAATCTGTCAATGTAATCCACCATATAAACAAACTGAAAGAAAAACCACATGATCATCTCATTAGATGTTGAAAAAGCCTTTGTCAAAGATCCAACACCCCTTTATGATAAAGGTCTTAGAGAGATCAGGGATACAAGGAACATACCTAAACATAATAAAAGCAGTATACCCCAATCCAACAGCCAGCATCAAACTAAATGGAAAGAAACTCAAAACAATTTTACTAAAATCAGGAACAAGACAAGGCTGTCCATTCTCTCCATATCTATTCAATGTAGTACTCAAAGCTCTAGTTAGAGCAACAAGCAACAAAAGGGGATACAAATTGAAAAGGAAGAAGTCAAACTTTTGCTATTGCAGATGATATGATAGTATACATAAGTGACACCAAAAATTCTACCAGGGAATTCCTACAGCTGATCAACACCTTTAGTAATATGGCAGGATACAATATTAATGCAAAAAAGCAGTAGCCCTTCTATATACAAATGATAAACAGGCTGAGAATGAAATCAGAGAAACTTCACCCTGTACAATAGCCACAAACAACATAAAATATCTTCAGGTAACTCTAACCAAACAAGTGAAAGACCTATATGACAAGAACTTTACGTCTTTAAAGAAAGAAATTGAAGAAGATACAAGAAAATAGAAAGATCTCCCATGCTCTTGGATAGGTAGGATCATAGTAAAAATGGCACTCTTACCAAAAGCATGCTACAGATTCAATGCAATCCCCATCAAAATCCCAACACAATTCTTCACAGACCTCAAAAAAAAAAAAACAATACTCAGCTTCATGAAAAAACAAGAAACCCAAGATTGCTAAACCTATTCTGTACAATAAATGAACTTCCAGAGGCATCACCATTCCTGACCTCATGCTCTACTATAGAGCTATAGTGATAAAAACAGCTTGGTATTGGCATAAAAACAGACACATGGATTAGTGGAATTGAATTAAAGACCCTGACATTAATCCAAACACCTAAAAACACCTGATTTTTCACAAAGAAACTAATATTATTTTAGTTAGAGTTTTCCTGCCTGGCCCAGTCAGGACAAATTTCTCTTACCTGCCAGTCCCACAGTTGCTCAGACATAACCAAGAAAGCACACAGAGACTTATACTGTTTACAAACTGTATGGCTATGGCAGGCTTCTTGTTATCTACTTCTTCTATCTTAAATTAACCCATTTCTATAAATCTATACTTTGCCATATGACTTGTGGCTTATCATTACCTTACATCCTTCTTGCCATGGAGGCAGCTGGCGGTGTCTGTCCTCCCCAGCCTTCTACCTCCCACAATTCTCTTCTCTGCTTGTCCTGCCTATATTTCCTGCCTGGCTACTGGCCAATCAGCATTTTATTTATACAGAGTGATATCCACAGCATATTATACAATGTAAAAAAGAAAGCATCTTTAACAAATGGTGCTGGGGCTGGGCAGTGGTGGCGCATGTCTTTAATCCCAGCACTCAGGAGGCAGAGCCAGGCAGATCTCTGTGAGTTCAAGGCCAGCCTAGGCTACCAAGTGAGTTCCAGAAAAGGTGAAAAGCTACACAGAGAAACCCTGTCTCGGGGGAAAAAATGGTGCTGGCATAACTGAATGTCAACATATGGAAGATTGCAAATAGATTCATATCTGTCACCATGCACAAAACTCAAGTCCAAGTGGATCAAAGACCTCAACATACATCCAGCTACACTGAACAAGATAGAAGACAAAGTGGGAAGTAGCCTCAAACGAATTGGCACAGGAGACCATTTCCTAAATATAACACCAGTAACACAGACACTGAGAACAACAATTAATAAATGGGACCTTCTGAAACTGAGAAGCTTCTGTAAGGCAAATGACACAGTACATAAGACAAAACAATAGCATACAGAATGGGAAAAGATCTTCACAAACCCCATATCTGACAGAGGGCTGATCTCAAAAATATGCAAAGAGCCTAAGAAACCAGACATCAAAACATCAAATAATACAATTTTTAAAAAACGGGGTACAGATCTAAACAGAAGATTCTCAAGAGAAGAATCTCAAACAACTGAAAGCCATTTAAGGTATTGTTCAACATCCTTAGCCATCAGGGGAATGCAAATCAAAATGACTCTGAGATACGATCTTATACTTGCCAGAATGACTAAGACCAAAACTACTGATGACAGCTTATATTGGAGAGAATGTGGAGTAAGGGGAACACTCCTTCACTGCTGGTGCGAGTGCAAACTTATACAGCCATTCTGGAAATCAGTTTGGCAGTTTATCAGAAAATTGGGAATCAATCTACCTCAAGACCCAGCAATACCACTATTGGGCATATACCCAAAAGATGCTCAATTGCACAACAAGGTCACTTGATTAACCATGTTCATAGCAGCATTGCTAGAATGTGGAAACAACCTAGATGCCCCCAACTGAAGAATGGACAAGGAACATGTGGGACATTTACACAATGGAGTATTACTCAGTAGTAAAAAAAAGAAAAAAAAAGAAAGGAAAGAAAGAAAGAAAGAAAGAAAAGAAAAGAAAAGAAAAAAGAAGACATTGTGAAATTTGTAGACAAATCAGTGGAACTAGAAAAAATCACCCTGAGTGAGGTGACCCCGGCCCAGAAGGACAAACACTGTATGTACTCACTCTTATATGGATATTAGACACAAAGTAAAAGATAACCAGGCTACATTCTACAACCCCAGAGAATCTAAGTTAAAAAGGATAAAAAGGAGTACACTAAGAGGGACACACATGGAAGGCCCCAGGAAAGAAAAATAGTTATGTTCTTCTGGGTACACTGTGAGAGGGGGTAGAAGGGAAGGAATGGGGAATGGAAACAGGAGGGACTGAGATGTCTGAGTTGAGTGAGGGATGGAGAGGGAGCGCAATGAAAGAGATATCTTGGTAGAGGGAACCATTAGGAGAAACCTGGTGCTAAGGAAATCTTCAGGAATACACAAGGATGATACCAGCTAAGACTCTTAGCTATAATGGAGAGGGTGCCTGAACTTACCTTCTCCTTTAATTAGATTAGTATCCACCCTAATTTTCATTATAGAACCTACATCCAGTAACTGATGGAAGCAGATGCATAGACCCACAACAAAGCACTGGGCTGAACTCCTAGATTTCAATTGAAGAGAGGGAGGAGGGATCACAGGAACAAGTGAGGTTAAGATCATGATGGAGAAAACCACAGAGACAACTGACCCAAGCTGGTGGGAGCTCATGGACTCTGGCCTGTCGGCTGGAGAACATGTGTGGGACCGAACTAGGCTCTCTGAATATGGGTGACAGTTATGTGGCTATATCTGTTTGGGAAGCCCCTGGCAGTGGAACCAGGACATATTCCGTGTGCATGAAATGGCTTTTTGGAACACATTTCCTAGGGTGGGATACCTTGCTCAGCCTTTACACAGTGGGGGAAGGGCTTGGTCTGACCTCAACTTAGTAGGCCAGATTTTGTTGACTCATCAAGGAAGGCCTTACCCTCTCTGAAGAGTGGATCAGGGGTGGAATAGGAGAAGTGGAGGAAGGGAGAAAGGGAGGGAGGGGAAACTGGGATTGGTATGTAAAATGAAAAAAAACTTTTTTTTAAATAAATAAATAAGAGTATTTAAAAAAAAAAAAAAACTAACCATTCCATACATTTTGAACAAGACCCCACTAACCATTACCTCCATTTTGAACAAAACCCCACTAACTATTACATCCATTTGGAACAAGACCCCACTAACTATTACACCCATTTGGAACAAACCCCACTAACCATTACATCTACTTGGAACAAGACCCCAGGGGCTCTCCCTACCCTCTATCATGTGAGGACACATTCTAAAAAAAAAAAAAAAAAAAGTGCTATATTTCTTTTGGTTGTTTTTCAGACACAGTCCTGTGCATCCCAGGCTAGTCCTTAACTCACTATGTAGTTCAGGATGACCTTAAATTGTTGATCTTCCTGCCTCTATATCCCAAATACCAGGGTTCCAGGCATCCATGACCATGCTCCTCTATTCATGTGGTTCTGGGGATCAAACCCACTGCTTTGTGAATACTAGGCAAGCACTATACTGTCTAAGCTATGTTGCCAATGAAAAGTTAAACATGATTATCTCCCCCCCTTTTTTTTTGCAACTTTCTCCAAACATTGTACTTCTATCATCTAAGACTCCAGTGTAAGTTTCATAGGGACAGGTATGTCAAGACCTGTCATAGCCAGTGTTTCAGCAGCACTGGAACCACTCTATAGAAGAAAACATTAAATGGCTTATATTTTACCAGCAAAGATATTTTATTGTAATTAAGTATATATAAAATATAATTTGCTACCTTACCCATTTTAAGTTTATACTTAACATGGGGTATACTCATTTTGCAAAACATGGTCACCATCCATTCCAGAATTTTCTGAGCTCCATGCTACTGAGTCAGCTTGCTAGATCCCAGCTGCTAGATTTCCATTCCATCTTCTGCTCCTCCATGAATTTATCTAGTGTAGGATCCCATGTAAGTGGAATCATATGGTACTGGTCGCCATTTGATACAAATGGCAAATACAGCCTGGAATAAACACCCTTTGCTTTTACGTACTCTTTGGGTCTGGGGACTTCTTCAGCAAATTCTCCGACCCTTACATTTTGAGGGTTTGTCCCAGGTTGCTGATATAGCCCCCAACTTGATAGTAGGGCACTTGTGGGGAATCAGTTGGTTCTCTACCTATCCGTGAGTAGAGGCTTGCCTCCATGTTGTCTGTTTCTGGTGTCTGCTGTACTCTGTTTATTGTTTCTCTGGTAAACCTGGTGTTCCAAACACAATCCTGAGGTCTATGTAGGGAGGAGGGATAGGGGTTGCCCCGTTAATTCCTTCATGATGGGAAGATCCCAAGGAGGCTTCGGACCCCCTTCTCTGCATTTCTTTCTCTTTTTTGGTTTCTTTTTCGAATTCCGGGGAGTTTGTCTTTGTGTGTGTCCTGTTTGTCCTCTTATATTTTCTTGAAAGGTGTCTCCACGGGGCAGGTGGCGAGTTACACCCCACTGGGCCTAGTGTACTCACATTTCAAGGACTTCAAACAGCAAGTGGAGAATCTGGGGTTAATTGTATGTCCAGGGAAGCTAAATATCTGGCAGGAATGAGTGGCAAACTTTCCGTGTAGGGTGGCCAGGAGAGGGCAACCTGACCAGGTCCGGTACATGACTGCTTGGCAGTATCTGGTAGAGCCCCTCCTCCCCACCACCGTCTTGGCTGCAGTCCTTCCTGCTTCCAGTTCCAAAACTCTTGCAGATGAAAGCAGCAGAGTTGCAGAGGGTTGTAAGCAAGAGTACCCCCTTCTGTGCCAGAGGGGGAGCTTTACCAGCCTCCCTGTGTTCCAGCTCAGGTCTCCACACCAGCCCTTCCCCCTCGGATAGCTGCCACTGAACGGGGCTCTGGGGGAAGAGGAGGGAGACATGGCGAGCCCTCCTCACGCCTGAGCCTGGACTGCGAGGCAGCACAGGCGGATTCCAGACAGTTGCCCTGCCCCTACAGGTGAATGGCCGCCCCCGCAACCAGGATGGCAGGCAATATTTGACTAATATCCCTTTTGGCACTAGTGACTTGTACAACTGGAAAATGCAAAACCCCCAAGTTTTCAGAGAAACCTGCTCTGCTAGACTTATTAGACTCTATTGATCACTCAACAGCCCACTTAGGATAATTGTCAGCAGCTCTTACATGTACTGTTCACAACTGAGGAGCAAAAAGGGATCCCAGCTGCCACTTAGAAATTGATTCCAGGACTGAACGGTTAGCCCACAGCTATTCAAACTGATAATGATGAGGCCTTTCGGGAACACAATGACCCTGCAGGTAGGGCGTGGCTGAAAGTCTACCACCAGATTTTAATGGAGGATCTCAATGGGGCTATGAAAAGGTCCACAGATTTATCCAAAGCAGTATAGGTAGACAGGTTTGCCTTGCTAATATGCTAAAGGAACATGATTTGAAATAACTGTTCTCAGTAATAACTGCTTGTGTCTCTGATAAATGATTAGATGAAAAGAAAAAGGGGTTAAAACCTATGCAAGTTTTAAGGATCTAAGAATGTTTTGGGATATATGAAAGTCTGAGGATATGAAAGCTTATGAATTTTGAGGTTCTCAGAAGATGACTTGAAATATATGAATATATCAATAAACTCCTGAAGAGAAACAGACTAAGGGGCTTGACAAAGTATTACTGGAAGCCACAGGGAAATAAAAACCAAATGCAGAGGAGCTTCAAAACATAGCAGCATAAGGGAAGGGGACTGGAGATAGGCCCCTTGTAGTTGGAATTTTCTCCAGTCTTACCTGGCCCGTGATTAATACAAATCTCTCTCACCTGACAGTCCTACAGCCACTCAGACCCAAATAAACAAACACATGCTAATATTATTTAAAACTGCTCAGCCATTAGCTCTGGCCTACCACTGACTAGCTCTTATACTTAAACGCAGCCTATTTCTGTTAATCTATATGTTGCCACGTGTGTGTCTGTTACATGCTGCTCCCTGGATGTCGGGCTGGCATCTCCTGACTCAGCCTTCCTCTCCCCAGAATTCTCTTCTCTGCTTGTCCCTCATATACTATACTTCCTGCCTGGCTACTGGCCAATCAGCATTTTACTTATCAATCAATCAGAGCAACACATTTACAGCATACAGAACCATATCCACAGCACTTCCCCTTTTCTTTTTTTTTTTAAAGAAGGGCTTTAACTTTAACATAGTAAAATTATATATAAAAAACAATTATCAAGCAAGAATTACAGTTATAATATCTAGTCTATTTATCATATCTAGTCTATTTGTATTTGGCAAAATTAAACAAAATATTCTATCTATCCTATATTTGTGAGTCTAAGCTTTCATATCTAACTTATCTTTTATCATAACTAAGGAAATTATAACTGTTTAGTCTTCAACTACATCAAGACCTCAGAAGGATATAATATTACCTGAGAAACAAGAGAAGGACACAAGCAACTTTCAGGAGTCTTGTGAGAGTAGGCAGAGACAACTGGCAGCCTGGACAGTCATCCAAAGTTCCTACATAAAGATGGGGCATCTGTCTTTAGCCCATAGGCCTAGAGTTTCTCAGTCACTTTTCTCGGTGTCCTATAGAATGTCTAGAAGTTTCCTATGTGAAGGACTATTTTGTCAAGCAAAGTTCAGTGGTCACCTTTCTATGGGTCCTGAATGTCCAGTTGATCAAGAAGAGTTTCTTGCTCAAATGGCTGATTTTGCCAAGGAGAAGATAAACTCCATATACAGTGTCTTCTATGCCCATCCACCTCTCTGAAGTAAATCAGTGCTGCCAGGAGCAGATATGTCTCACTGTCCAGAAAGTCTACATTTTTAAAACATTTTAAATGTCATATTCTTTAGGTGTTTGAAGATTACCTACCTAATTGAATTATATCTATGTATACCTAGAAAACTTAACATGACTATAAGTTTGACTATCATAGAAGACTACTTATTATTCTGCCTACATGGTGGCCAAAAAGTTATTAGATGAGATCATTCCCAGGTATGGACTACCCACACTATTAGGATCCAACAATGGACCTGCCTTCATCTCTCAGATAACACTATCACTTGTTAAGATTATGAGGACAGATTGGAAGCTTCTTTGTGCATACCATCCCCCAGAGTTCTGGGCAAGTAGAAAGAATGAATCAGACTTTAAAGGAGCATTTAACTCAGTTATCCCTAGAAATTGGTGATGATTGGATAGCCCTCTTTCCCTATGCCCTATATAAGACAAGAAATACCACCTATACCCAGGGCCTGAGCCCATTTAAGATACTCCCCTTCTGCCTAGCCTCCAATCTGAGGTTCTTGCAGTACTTGATGAACAAAGGTTCATCCATCAAAGGTTCCTTAAATCCTTTCAGGCCCTACGTAGGGTCCAGAAACAGCTCTGACCTGATATATGCCAGATATATGAATCAGCTCCTCCTACTAACCCCCACAGCTTTGAGCCAGGTGACGAGGTCTGGGTTAAGAGACATAATCACAAGACGTTGGAAAGGCCCTCACACAATGATCACTCCCAGATATTGCATCAAACGAGGGAACTATGTGTCCTGGTTCAGCTCACACCTCACATTCTCTATTACACTAATGTGGAAATAGAGAGATAGCTCCTTTCCAACCCATAGATCAGACATAAACTGGCCATAGGAGTAGCCATTTTTCTGGTCTCAACTTTACTCAGTCTAGGAGTGACAGGATCAACAAGTCTGGGAGTTTCAGTCCTTATAATGCAGGATTTAAAACTATAATGCCCTAAGAAAGCCATTGATAATGACCTTTTAGAGCTAGGAAATCCATTGCTCTCTTAGAAGCTTCCCTTTCTTCCCTAGTTGAAGTTACTTTGCAAAATCGCCGTGACTTAGATTTATTGTTTCTCCAACAAGGGGGACTCTGTGCAGCCCTGGGGGAACAATGGTGTTTTTATACTAACTACTCTAGAGTTATTAGAGAGTCTCTATCACTGGGTAAGAAAAGAGTACAGGAACATGAACTGGTCAAACAACATAATCAAAAATGGTTTGAATCATTGTTCAATTGGTCCCTCTAGCTCACCACACACCTCTCTTTAATAGCCAGATCCGTGATCTGTCAATTACTCATTTTAATCTGTGGTCCCTGCACCCTTAATGCTCTTATAAGATTCATTAAGAAATAAATTTCCACCATTTAATTGATGATTTTAAAATCTCAGTATCAGCCCCTCAACCCATCTCAAGGATTTGAGATAGAGCCAATCTCAAGGGGGAATGTAAGGTCTGAACTTTCCCCACATTACAACTGGGCCTGAGTTTCAGTTTCCCAAAGGGGCAGTGAGGAGATAGCATGTATCAGAGATGAGGGAGATATCACACACCAGGCTTGAGCCAGTCCCCACAATATCTCAAAGCAGTGACCAAAAATGATGTTCCTATAAATTCCCTAAAAACATATCCTGCTTTGCCAAAGTATGCTCAAAAATGGTAAAATAACCACAGCCAATTTATAATGTACTAATGTACAGCCTGCCTAACAAATTTTGTTTGAGATAACCTAACTATTCCTAGAATTCCCCTAGCTAAGCTTATAAGGGACCTGGGTACTACTTTCAGGGTTGCCATTTTGTGCAAATAGACCCCCATATGGTGGAATAAACTCTCTTTGCTTTCACATACTATTTGGGTCTGGGGCCTTCTTCAGCAGTTCTCAGACCATTACAATATAAGTCAGTAAACCCTTTCTTCCTCAAGTTGCTTCTGGTCATGGTGTTCTATAATAGCAATAGTAACATAACTAAGAACCTACTATAGCACCAAGATTCAAGCGAAACTTTGGGCTGGCATGAACAATCCTCATGGATAGTTGAGCACAGTCTCTTCTGGGAATATTTTTAAAGTATTTTTACAGTGGAATGGGAAAGATACCAAAGTCATCAGTGTGATGTGCAGTAGGGACCTTGCTTCAGATGGATGCTGCTGACAATTGGTCCCCAGTCTCAAGGCTGTCTTTAAAAATTGTCCCTATTATTTTTGTGTGCCTGATTAAAATCTGTGAATGTCTAATCCAGACCTCCTACTCAATTTGCTGCAGCTATTAATTATTTAAATTATGTGTCTCAAATTAACTAAAATGAAGGCCCTTTACATCCTGAAATAATTAAGAGAGCTTGAAGGTATAATTCAAAATCATATGAATATGACTGGAGGAAAGATAGCCAGAAACAGGGAATGGTCCATGCATTATGGCAAAGGTTTCTATATACAACCAATAAAATCCTGAATAGATTGCTGGGTCATAATATATGTAGTCTTCTGCTATATCACATAAAAATCAGACAAGAAAAGTTTAAAGGACAATGTATGACAAATTTCATGCATATTATCCCGTTTAATTTCCATAACAATGCACAGGAGTGTGTGTGTGTGTGGTGTGAACAGTCTTGTGTGTGTGCATGCACACTCAAGCATGTGACCAACAACGAGTGACTGGCAAGATGAGCGGCACCAGCGGAGTTAGTCCAGCTGAAGTTTAGAGAGGGAGAGTTCAAAGCAGCAGTGGTCCAGCCACTGCTCCCATTCTTTTTTCACTTTCCTATCGAGTGTAGCTCAAGAGCAGTGTAGGGAAGAGAATTCTCACCTGGGAACTTGCACCTTCTCGTCTGTGGGCAGAGAAGAGAGGAGGAAGCCTGCAACAGAAGCAGAATATACTGGGCAGCAATACCCCCAGACCTGTAGGTCTCAAGGAACAGTCACGTGGAGAAAGGCTTGATGCCACAGACAGGATCTCAGCAAAGCTTTGAAGCAGGTTGACATGAATAAAGGTGTGGAGGAAGGAGGAAAGCATCTGAACCAGGTTAGAGCATGTGAATAAACACTGAGAAATACGGTGATAGCTAATGCAGGCCCTGGTGAGGAGCACCCACAATGTCCATGTTCTTGCACTGCTTCAGATATGCATGCATGGAGAAGCACAAACTGCATGTAAAAGGTACACAGAAACAGGAGTATAGTTAACAGTGTATGTCCAGGGAATACTTGGAGCAATCTTTCCGGAATCCAGTTCCTGTACACTGAGAAGCAAGAGAGAGACTCCAGTAGACATGTTGACATCAAAAGGAGAACTCCGCCCTGAGGCACTGCACAGCCTAGGGCAGTGAATTCCTTTACAACAGACTAAAAAGTCCTGGAAATAAAGTCATTTTCACATGTCTGCAACATTGTTCAGCAATGACAACAAACTGTCTTGAATGGCTGACTCTGAGCAATGGCACTATTTCCTTGGTTCTGGTCCACTTTAACTGGGGCTAAAGTTTCTAGAATTCTATGCAGAACTGGGATAAGCTCATGTGCCCCCAACCTGTCACCTCCAATAGCAGTGACTGTTGTCTTGGACATACGCAGCTTGAGACAGACAGTGACTGCCAATCCTTGGTGAGCCACAGCCCTGATGTGATGTAGTCCTGTGTCACTGCTTGTCCCCAGAGGTGAGCATATAGCTAGCACTCAAACAGCTGCAGCAGGAGGATTGCCATGAGTTCCAGGACAAACTCAACCACACACTGGCCTTAAATTTCTGTGTAGTTGAGTTTGTCCTGGAACTCATGGCAATCCTCCTGCTGCAGCTTTCAGATCCTGTCTGAAAGCAACAAGGAGCAATATAGTGATATTTTATTTGTACTGAAATGTGATTTTATTTGTATGTTAATAAAGTTGCCTTGGGGTCAGAGCAAGCCATAGCAGAAGCTGGGCGGTGGTGGTGCATGCCTTTAATCCCAGCACTTGGGAGGCAGAGCTAGGCAGATCTCTGTGTGTTCAAGGATACAGCCAGCATGGCAGACACACGCCTTTAATCTCAATACCAACCTTAGAAGACATGAAGGTCTGTACAAACAGGCAGTGACAAGGAGGTCATGTGGCTGGGTTTACAACCAATGAGAAAGCAGAAAAGAAAGTCTATAAAAAAGAGAAAAACACAAAGTAGCTCTGGCGGAGAGGAAAGACAGAGCAGCAGTGAAGGGTAAGGTTTTCAGCTCTCAGCTATTGCTCTGACCTCTTGGCTTTTAACTCTGCAATTGGCTCTATGTTTCTTATTTAACAAGATGGTTACATCTACAGAGCAAAATGAAACAAGAATAATTTAACCAGTTAACAATAAAACACCATTTCTGGAGTTAATTTTGTTTTCCTACACAGTTGACAGATAACAGTGCTCTGGTTGGGGTGTTTAAGAAAAAGAATTAAAACACAATTTATTTTAGAATGAGGATATTTCATAAGCTACAAGATTCTGATACAGAAATGACAACTCTTTAATTGGATGTGATCTGAAGTCTTCAGCACCATTTAAGGTCAAATGAAGAGCCAAAACAACTTCCATCCCCATCTCAACTTGGTTTGAGAAGTGGAAGGAATCAGGTGGGTGGTGGACACTGGAGGCACCCGGGTCTGTCTCTGTCTCCCAGAAATCAGCTAAAGTCTGCTTTTATAGATTAACAGAAGAGAGTTCATCACCAGTGTGACCTACAACCAGAGATTTTAACTTGAGAGGACTCTAGCTGCTCTCATATATACCAAATCACTAAGTGCCGGGTTCCAGGCCTGGTCCACTATGCTGAAGAGCTGAGAGGCCATGTTATTGGTGTTCTTTCCCACTCCCCTGAATTGCAATATGGGACAATCCCCACACAAGAGCAAGTCTGTGCAGAAGACAGACATTAGCATTTGGTCATCCTAATGCACCTCTTTATCACACATGCCTACATGCACTTGTCACTTCTGTTTTTAACTAAACTGCTTTTTTTTTTTTTCAGAATTAACTGCATTCTGGTTCCTCAGCCTATTTGCATTTTTCTAGTTCCTAGAGACAAAAGTAATTTGCTTTTGTATTTGTCTTATTCCTAAATAAATAAATTTTATTAGTAATTTAACAGATGCACTTCAGATTAAACAAGCACCCAAGTTGGATCCTCACAGGGCCACAAAATATGGGCTTGTCTCTCACATTTCTATTGCCTCATACTAGACAGGGCTCCATGGAGGCATAAAAGAGGGGAAGTGCTTAAAAGAACAGTAAGTAAAAGTCAAGTGGATGCCTGGGGTCAGTGTTTCAGTTGTATAAAGCCTCATGGTGTAGTAAATGAAAACATTCTGGACTTCACCATTATATAATTAAACACAAGATTTTACACATGCATGTAAAGCAATATGTTCATATATAATACATGTTCATCTATATGTAAGTACAATGACAGCAAGAACAGATGTTGTCTGTTCTTCTGGGAAGCTTCCACTATTTGACAGGCTATGAAAATTGCTCATGTATCCCAAAAGAAGCATTGGTAGAGGAGTCCTGATACAGTAGGGCAGAGGAGAAGCAGAGATAAGCCATGATCAGTGTTTTCCAGGGTGGTTTTCCTGTGATGTTAGCTTTCTGTAATACTGTAATAAAATACCTGAGAGAAGCAACTTAAAGGGGGAAAAGTTTGTTCAGCCCATGGTTTCAGAGATTTCACTCCATGTAGCAGGTTATCAAAGAGGGAAGAGTCAGGTCCCAATGCCTCCTGGAGAACACACACCACAATTACCTCTCTTCTTTCTTAAGCTTCTACCTTCTCCCAATATTGCCTCCTTGAGAACCAAACCTTCAGCATGTGGGCCATATGAGGACCCTTAAGGTCCACACTGTACACCGTCATTTCTTCCTGCATCAGGATGGGGAGGAAATCATTATCCTTCAATCATCTCCATCAAGGAATGAAGGAAATTTTTCCCAAAAGCCTCTTTCCTTTGGCCAGTCAGGCCTACAAGCAATACTGTTGGTGAAAAGTTCCTTATACGAGGCTTTCAGATCCAGCCAATAGCACAGGATCCCCAGAAGATGTGAATTTTTGACAAGCAATGAAGTTTTTTTTGAAGATACATTCCAAACATCATGTTTAGGTTACCTGTCTTCTAACAATTGACTCCAATAGCAGAATAATTGTGATCCATATTTCCCAGGAAGACCATTTCAAACTGATCAACTGTAGGCTTCCTCATGTGTTTATTATTTGTTTTTACTATTTTTATGCTTACATTTGTAACTTTTTGCCATAAGCCTTCTCTTGGGAGTAAATGACTGATGACATACAGGATTATTTTTGTTTCCCTCAGGATATTATATTTGATTGTATTGTGATGATGATGATAACATCTCAGCTTTTCCAGACAGAAAAGGACCACTCAGGGACCCATATCCTCTTCCTGTGGGTCTCTAGAGTACCTGTAGTTTATCAAATATTGTAATACAGCAACCCTGGCAGCATGACCTCTTAAACTGGACCAAATTACTTCTACCTATAAGAAGTCTTCAGGCTTTAGAACCTTTTGATATAGAGTCATTGAAAGAACAGGAAATGACCAGTCTCTGACAGTAAGAAACTTCATTTCTGTGTAGCAAACAGGAAGTTGTTTCAAGATGTTTACGGCTTTGGGTAAGTTTTGCCATTTGGTGACAAACAACTCAGGCTCTCCTTGAAGAAAAGAATATTACCACTAAGGATAAAATTCCTTGGAGAAAAGCAAAATCATCTAGAAGAACATTCCAGAAGGACTCAGTTGTCATAGACTATGTATAGCTGTGAGCTCTCTTCCAATAAAGTGAAGTCTCATTTTCCTGGCATCTTTAGAGAGTATCCCATGTTTTGTTAAGACATCAAGAACTATTTCTGCATCTCTGAACATGCTGACAAAATCCTTTTAGCAACACTGGTTATTGTACTGTGTCACACAAAAGAGGTTAGCAAGGACATGAACCCCAGCAAGAATCTGTGCTTTCTAGCACCCCAGGGATCATTGAAATAGCCGAATGGTTGGCACATAAGTAAATGGCCCTGGTGCTGGTGATCGTCTGCTCTTGTTATCAGTGGGTTGTTCATACACAGACTCACCCAACCACAGATGGAAAATAATTTTCTTAATTGTGTCAGTACTAAACATATACATTCTTTTTACCTTGTCCTTATGACTGAACAATACAGTGAAAAAAACTATTTACACAGTATTTGTATTACATTGGATACTAGAAATCATCTAGAAATGATTGGGGGTTTCAGGTCATATGAAAGGTTATGCTATTTTCTAAATGCATCTTGAGCAGATTTATATATTCACAGGCTGGGAAATCCTGGGACCAACCCCTGTTCTCTCTCTCTCTCTCTCTCTCTCTCTCTCTCTCTCTCTCTCTCTCTCGTTGAGCTTTTTGGATGCTAGCACCTTTTGTTTTCTTCCTTGCCTGAAATGCAATTTAAGTAGAAGGGCATCTATTTAAAGACAAGGAAAGATATGGAACTCAGAGAAATTTTCACTGCCTTCTCTTGTCGTTACATTGCCAACAGTTGAGATTTGAAATTTCTCAAAACATTATTGAATAACCATGTCATCCATAAGCCCTGTATACATACAATACATTTAATAGTCATTAATATTTGTTTAATGCTGAATTGTTAATAATCTTCCACAAAAGAATTGTGTGTTATTTTTCAGGTTATGTGCCTATTACACAGTAATGGAATTTGATGACACTGGTCAAGCTGCCGTGGGAGGTGGAGCCACCACCCTTCTTTTTGAGAACCCCTGAATAGACATTTGAATGTATCTGAGGTTGAGACATGTCTTACTCTTGCTCCACATGCTTATTGTAATGGTGGTTCTTTGGCTTTCAGATAAGCTGAATTAAATGATGCATCTTCAGCTGATGAGTTCTTAGTTTAAAGAGAAAGGGACTCTCGCTACAATTTTCTTCATCCCTGTAAAACTGGCATAATAATAGCAGGGGCTTCAATGGTTTGTTTAAAATAAACCATTATATGTGTAAATCAGTGCCTAACAGTTATTGTCATTACTTTCATTGTCATTTTATCCCTCTATGAAACTTTGTCCAGGCACATTTGTCCCACATAGTTGTCTGTTGAAGGGATATTTCCCATGTCTAAGAGGTGGGAGAATAAAATGTTATATTTTCTTCCTATAGTTTTAGAATGTTTTGTGTGTAGATTATTTATACAATATTTGTTACAATTGCTTATCCCAACCACCTCAGAATTCCTGGATCCTGCGTATGCTCATAAAAGCTTACAGGAAGAAATGGAAGGATTTGCTGGAATTTCTTAAAAATGGTCTTGCCAAGAAGCTCAAATAGAGAATGAAGAACAGAGAATGGTAAATAATTCCTATGAATGTCCTAGTGACTAGTTAAAATCCCTCATTCCCTTTCGCGCTTATGGCAAATTCAAGAAAACTTAATATGTTTTGTCTTACAGAAACTAATGCACTGTCTTTTTATTCCCATTCCATAGAACAACTGTTTACTTCTCAGACCCTAAACTATTTCTTTTTTAAATCATGTTGATATCTGTACATATCCTTCAGATTCTTGGGAGATAATCCAATTCAATGTTATCATTCAAAAAGGAAAATAGGAGAACATAGTGATCCTCAGGCCTCTTCTCACTCTCTGGCAAAGCTGTACATAAGACCCACAACTTACGTTGGTAGGTCACAGAATTACTATTGAAATTTTCAATTTTAACAGTGTCCAAGTAGAACCCCTCCACCAAGAGGCTTCCCTTGTAGCAGCTCAAAAAGTTTGGGAACTACAACCTAAATAATAGGTAAATTAGAAATGTTTACTTCAAACTGCAGTGATGGTTCAACATAAGAGTCCTGATGCTCTGAGGACCTGGATTTGAATCCCAGCACCCAAATGTACCTCACAACCATCTATAACTCCAGTTCAGGGGAATCTGATGCCCTCTTCTGGCCTCTGTGGGGGCATGCACATGGTGTACTGACCTACCTGGAGGGAAAACACCCATACACATAATTTCTTTATCTAACTAAAAAAGAATAAAGATCCCTTCTAAATGTTTGCCCAATGTCTTAAATTTGAAATTGATGCCAAGTTGAAATGTTGGAAAACTCACTAGGACCTAATGATACCTACTGTTTTTATTATAATCCCCAACAAATTAAGCTACTGAATAGTTACTATTCATATGTTAAATTTCTTTAAAGCTTTATTAACATTTTAATAAATTTCTCAATTTGCATGAGTTAGACAATACACATTTCTGATGTCCAACTTAACTCCTTGAACCAAACTAAAATAATATGGTGTACTAGTAGCTTTTGATTTCAAATTATTTGCCTTTTCCATCCAAAATTTTTGCATTAGTCATTTTGTTCCCAAAGCACATTCTTTGTACCTCTTAGGGTGAAGTCACATTGCACAGTTTGCTCCCTCAGAGATCATTTGTACATTCCCACAGTCACTGTCCTATCAATCAGCAGTCTAAATGCTGTTAGAATAGTCCATGCAACTTGATAAAAGTGCATAGAAAGAAGAACATAAAAATGCCAATATTAAAAAAAAAGATTATTTGATGAAAGGAAAATTATCAACAAGCAAAAATCATACATATATAGATTTATATATAAATATATTTTAAAACTATAGAATACCTAAAGTAAATGCTCATCCATCCTCTGTGTGTGTGGTGTTTGGGGGGGGGGGGGCGCGCACACGCATGTGTTCATGTGGATGTGGGTCTGTACATCTCACTGTGACTAGTTTTTTTCATGATGTACTAGTTAGCTTTTGGCAACTTGACACAAACTAGAAACACATAGGAAAAGAGAATATCAATCAAGGAACTGTCTCCATCAGACTGGCCTGTGGGGAGTGTGAAGGGCATGCTCGGTGTGAGTACAGTCATGCTTGGCAGATGGTTCTAGGCTGTATAAAACAGGTAGCTCAATGTGGGTCTGGGACTGGAAGTAAGTTATAAGCATCATATGTCTAGGCTCTCTGCTTCAGTTCCTGCCCCCGGGTTATGGCCCTGACTCACCTGTAAGGGTAGCCAAAACAAACCCCTCCTCCAAGTTACTTTTTATCATGGTGTTTCTCATAACAACAGAGAAGCAGGCTTGGACATGTCGATTCTGGGGATCTGAACTCAGGTCGTCACACTTTCAAGACACTTTACCAATAAAATATCCTCCCAGTTTTATTTAAATCCTCATTTAAGTGGTCATTTACATACTTGATTTTGAATGCAGGAAAATATAAACAAATATTTGTAAAATACTGGCGATACATAATGAGAAGTGTACCTGAATGGCAATATCACAGTGTTACTAACAGTCTCTAACAATCAGACCCCATATGCCATTGCCTCCCACCCAAACGTAGTGCACCTTTGGTACATAAACTTTTGTTTCGTTTTCCTATTTTCCATGTGGTTTTTGTTTCATAGATATAACTTAAAGTATGTTATTATAGTACAAGCATTATATATCATGTATGCCTAGGCAATAAGTGAAAGAGGACTTTTGTTTCTGGTTTTATTTGTATAATACTAATTAGAAACTGAGCATATACTTTTGTTTGTTTGTTTTCTTTACATGTTTTGTTTTTTGTTTGTTTGGTTTGGTTTGGATTTGGGTTTTTCAAGACAGGGTTTCTCTGTGTAGCCCTGGCTGTCCTGGGGCTTTCTCTGTAGACCAGGCTGACCTTGAACTCAGAGATGCCCCTGCCTCTGCCTTCCAAGTGCTGGAATTAAAGACATGTGTCACCATGCTCAGCTTTTGAGCATGTTCTTTTAAGCATAGCAGACGTTTAGATTTCCAAATTGTGTGTCTACATATATCAAATTATATGATTATCTGTATATTTATAAATATCTATCCTTAATTGTATCCTCATTAAATTATTCATTTGCACATATAATTTTGGATGGATAAGCAAATAGGAGGGCCTGAATATAGCTCCCCTATGGAGTATTTGTTTAGCATATGAGGAGCCCTCAGTTCACTACCCAGAACCATATTTTTTAATATAAATTACTATCAGTTTTACAAAGAAGAACTCTAGAGATTGCAGACTAATCCAGGGTGTCCTGCTCTGCTTTATGAGATGACATTCTCTTTCCCTGCTGGACTCTGGAGGAACGGAGCCCTGCTTCACTGATCAACCCCCACCTGGTGCAGGGCTGCTTCTAGCTACATCAGTAGCCACTGTGGAAGCAACTTGCCTAATTGTAGACAGTATCTAATTTTATTATTGCCAGAAGAAACTCATAGCCAGTGATGTTGTACAGCAAGTTTGGTCCCTCTTAGAAGCTAGAGTTTGCTTTGTTTCTCTGCCTTATCCCACCCTCCCAAGGAAGTACTCTTATCCAAATACCATGAATAACCATGACTAAGCTGAGCCCACTCAGATGATCTACACAGATGCCAAAGCTCCTAGAGGAGACAGAATTTAGTCTTATGTGATTCTCACTTTTTATATCTCTCCTATTTTACAAGCCATGAAAGTGACAAAACCAAACTGATGTACAAAAATGAATCCATTTCAGTGAATTTCAGGCTTTCTGCCTCTTTTGTGTGAATGAAAACTTGGCTAAGGATACCCTGAGGGATTGGCTCTGAATTGCAGAATGAAGAGGAAATGGAGAATTTGGACCACAGGATTATTATTATTTTCCCCCATTAAAGCATTGCTATGCTCAGTACCATCCTGTCAGTAAGCTGGCACAGCTGCAAACCCAGGATCCAGTAAGCTCTCCAGTGCTTCCTGAAGCAAAAAGGGAGGCGGTTCTCTCTTCTCTGATTATAATCAAAAGAATAAATTACTAAACAATAATCCTGCATCATTTGCAACATATGAAGCTCCATTTGGAACATACAAGCACAATAGTATGCCGAACAGAACAGCTTTTTTTTCTAAAGCCTGGCAGTAGATCTCAAAAAATATTAATATAATTTACAATAATTTAATTCACACTTTGTACTAAGAACAAGCTGTCAATTTTAATGAAGTTGCAAAATTGCCTAAAAAAATATTAGAAAAATCTATTTGTTATAAAGCTGTGACAATTTTTTGTTGTTGCTGTTGTTAGAATGTCAAAGACCTTGCTAAATAATCCTATCAATCCTTTTCGGACAAATAGATCTTCATTTTGTAAATAACAATGAACAGAGTCTCCCCAGCATTGTAAACCTTCTTGGAATGTTCCTGAGGCTGTGGTCTGACCCCGTGAAGTTCCCATCTGCTGAGAAGTTACATGTTCCAACATCATTAACAGTTCATGTTAACTACTAGTATATTCTCACTAATACTCAGTGTTGAGAAATTTCTATCCGTCAGTGCTACATGAGCTATTTTTCTTCAGCTTTCTGACCTTCCACTTATTCAGCAACCTCAAAAAACAAATGACAAATGTAAGTTGTTACTGAGCTAGCAGTTAGCAGTTTCCAACAATGTAAAACCATCAGTTGGAGGCAATGGTTTCAAATTCATAATAATAGATGGCTGTTTGAGCCACACAGGAAACAGATTTCTAATCAGGATGTGCCTGAAGTCCTTAGAGCCGCCTGCTTCCAATCAGTAATCCTATACACCAAAACATTTTCTGAGAAGTGCATTTATAGATGTATTTTTGAACTTCCTCTGCCTTGCTATGGGAAGAAAAACATCCCTAAAAAGTACAATTGTGCAAAACAGAAATAGCAAAACGTTATAAAGCAAATGTATGCTAATTGTGACTTTCTTAGACTTCCTTTCAGGTGGCAATTAGCAGTATATGTGATCTGGCAAAATAGGGGTGACAAATTTGTGTTCCAAAATGATACCACACAAAGAAAGCAGAAGCTTTTCTTATTTGTGCCCAAATAAGAAAAGAAACTGTAGCTCAACAACAACATTCTATGCTAAGGACTTCTATGATTAAAAGTTATGGGTTGAGGATTTAGCTCAGTGGTAGAGCGCTCGCCTAGCAAGCACAAGGCCCTGCATTTGATCCTCAGCTCAAAAAAAAAAGTTAAACACTAAGTTTTGATTAATATTCTTGGGCACTGATTCTATGTATTGATTTGATGTGGGCACCTTAAGACAGGGAAGAGAAGAAATTTAGTAAGGAGCCATCTTTAAGGATTTATCTCTTGAGACCCAAAGACTATGTTGTAGAAAGAGAATAAAGACAGAAGGCCAAATGACCAAGAAGAGGAGAGATAATTAATATTGTGTGCTCAAAGACCAGTTTGGGCCAGAGAGGCCAGTACATCTTCTGGGAAGGGTTAAAGTGACCTAAAGGTTGTCACGCATAAGCACATGTTTTCCATTCTATTATTTCCCCTGAGAAAATTCCCTGATTATTGATATGATCTCTTAAACAAATCCATTGGCAGGCTACTGCATTACATGGCTTCACCCTCTTCTTGTTGCAGTCACCCTTCAAAAACTAGTATCAGTAATTCTGAACAAATGGTATAATAATAGCCAATGGTGCCTAATTTGAGCTATTGTGAATATAATGAGAACAGCAAAATATGAATTTTTTAAAACCACTGGGATTGTTTACAACACAGTACCTGAGACTCCATGAACAAGCTTGTCCTCTCAAGGTAAAGGTCAGAAGGCAAGGGAAGAAATGAAAAAGGCACTGTCTTTAAAAGAATGGCTGAAGGTGAACACACAGCCAAACTGATTTCTAGCTGGAAGACACAGGCAGAGGATGGAGACACCAAAAGAAATGGAAAGAGCTAGCATTACCACAACAAAACTCAAGGAAATAAAATTCAGCTGGATAGAAAGAGAATCCCATCCTAGACATCATACAAGGGCCACCTACTGCACAAGACTAATTCAGGCACTGACAGAAAGATGGCTTGAACAATTAGCTACACATGGTTCAGAGAAAAGCCAGGAGCTGAGGAAATAGCTCAGCAGTTAAGAGTGCATCTGCAGTAGATCCAGAGATCCACAGCCAGGTCCCAGGCAGAGCTTCAGGGGTACAGTCTATGAGAGAGAGAAGGGATCCTATAAGCAAGAGATATCAAGCCCATGATTGGAAGGAGCGCAGAGACAACTAGCTAAACTAGTGGAAACATGTGAACTGTGGACCAATGGCTGAGGCGTCCCCCCTGCCCCCATGGTACTGGAATAGGCCCTCTGGATAAGTGAGACAGTTGTTTAGCTTGAACTGTTTAGGGGACCCCAAAACAGTGGTGCTGGGACCTGTTCCTAGTGCATGAGCTGGCTTTTTGGGGCCTGGTGCCTATGGTGGGACACTTGGTGCAGCCTTGGTTCAGGGAGGAGGGGCTTGGACCTGCCTCAACTGAATATACCAGGCTCTGCTCACTCCCCATAGGAGACCTTGCTTTGGAGGGGGTGGGAGTGGGGGGAGTGGAGGGAGGGCCTGGGGGTAGGAGGAGGAAAGACAGGGGAGTCTGTGGTTGGTATATAAAATGAATGGAAACTCTCTTAATTTAAAAAGAAGAAGAAGAAGAAGAAGAAGAAGAAAGAAGAAGAAGAAGAAGAAGAAGAAGAAGAGGAGAAGGAGAAGGAGAAGGAGAAGGAGAAGGAGAAGGAGAAGGAGAAGGAGAAGGAGAAGGAGAAGGAGAAGGAGAAGGAGAAGGAGAAGAAGAAAAAGAAAAAGAAAAAGAAAAGAGTGCATTTGCTCTTGTAGAGGACCTAGATTTGGTTCCCAGTAACCACAGCAGCAGTCATTGGTAACTCCAGCTCCAGGAGACTCTCTTTTGGCTTCCACAGGACCTACATACTTGGTGCACTTAGAAGCAGGCAAAAGTCCTTTAGACATAAAACAAGAATAAGTTAATTTAAATTTTCAAAGCAAAGCCAAAGAAGAAAATCATTGGCAGTGAAATGTTTAAAGTTTAGGACACTGATATGAAGAATTAGGTTCATCTATCATATGGTAACCCATATTAAACTTTAAATGATAGCTGGCAAATTTGAATTTTCCTCTGTGTAATGTGGTGAGGAAGAAGAATTGAGAGACATATAAATATGTCATATATAAACATGTATAATAATTATATAACATATAGGATATTTATATAGAGAGAATATATATTCTATATGTATATAGTAGAATATATATATTCTATTCCAAAAAGACAGGAAGCCAGAAGAAATTCACACAGAGTGTTAGTACAGCCTGAAAATGTGGAAAAATGGAAGCATGGTACAGCAAAATGGAAGCAACCAATCAGAACACACCACTCAGCCATATGCCCACATCATGGGGAGGGTAAGCAGAGGCCTCATCCAGAGCAAGGCAGTCAACCCTGGTAAGAAGAGACTGGAGGTCCTGCCCACTCTCTCACAAGCCTGAAACCCAGATAGAGGCTTGGGACAGGTCAGGCACACTCAGGAGGACTATTTTGTCGATATTCTTTCCTCAGGTGGCTGTAGCTAGGCCATCTTGGAGGTAATATATTGTGTAGAACTGAGCCAATTCTGAGTCCCTAAGGACAAGGAACAATCACAAGTTGGGGACCTTTTAAGTCAATTCTCCACAACCCCAGAGTGAGAGGCTATGTAGGATGGAGAAGAGACAAGCCAGACATTGACAGTCAAAGGTGTAGGTGTAGGTGGGAGGAGGTTTAGCTTAGACAGGGAGGCTTACAGCAGGAGCTAGGCATAGTCGTCATCTGCGGAAAATGAACTGAGTCTCGTGGCCCTAAACATCAGAGTGTGGACCAACCTTTACAACCAACTCTCAGTGGGGTATTCACTGCCGCAAATGCCTAGAACTAAGAGTGCTGTAGGATGGTCTTTCTGTACGCTGTGACTATGTTTGCTACTATTGGTTAATAAAGAAGCTCTTTGTCCTATGGAAAACTTCCAACTACAACTGGTGCCCAGATGTTTGGCAAGAATTTCCTGAGAGCTTTAAAAAAAGGTTCTAAAATAAAGCTAACAACAGTTTCCTAGTTCAGGTCTCATTACAGGCCAAGGTACAGAGACTCGTCCCCTTGCCCTGGAGGGCTTCAGTGGCAACATGGTGGACTGCTGAAATCTCAAATGGGCTGCTATACAAAGAGGCTTCTCCCAGCCTCTGTGGTTTGAGAGCACAGCAACTCGCATGGAGGATTCTTATATGGGCCACTGTAAAGAGAGGATTCACCTAGCCACTTCCTACAGGCTTAAGCTATTACTGCAAGCTCTGGCAGCCAACATGCTTCAGGCAGATCAAAGTTATTGCTCATATAGACAAATGGCTAAGAAATACAGTAAAAACAGATTCAGACAGAAAGGACTGTAAACAGATGGCGATGCATTTTTAAAATGTACATAGGCTTGAGAGAGAGAAGGAAGAGTATAGATAGTTATAAAAAGAAATAATTTTTAAAAAAATCTTTGATGAGACAATAAAAGTAATATAAAATAAAATAAGCCATGGAAAAATGAAAAGTACACAAAGAATCTTGACTATGTATATTATTATGTTTCCTTTTGAATGTTAATGAGCTAACTACAGATAGATATTTAATTGGGGAGCTGCTAAGATAAACCAACATATATATTTTAAAGGTATCTTAACTTCAAAATTTGGGTCTAAGGATATGTTGCAATGGAAAAGAGGTTCTGCTTTTCTTTCCACAGAAGATGAGAAGCTGTGGATTCCTTCCAGGTTAATATGGTTCCATCAAGGAAGACCCCCTGAGAGATCTCCAGTGTGACCGATGGCCCAGATGATCCAACATCCAGAACAGCTTCAAGGCAGTTGGAGCCTCACAGACTAAACCAGTCAAGATGTGACCACAATCCTGAATTTTCTCAGGACCCCTATAAGATTGCCAGTGCTCCCAATCAGCAGGAAGTAGTATGGAAAGCTGTGCCCAAATACCCAAAATATTGTTTATCAATGTTTGTTTTTATTTAAAGGGGGATATGATATAGAAATGATGAAAAAAGGTGGATTATTAAATCTACTTAAAGCCAAAAAACAACTGTTAATCTCAAAATACTTTACATTTATATGGATTTGGGTTTATTAATACAAATTTAAGGTCAATTTTGTTATACTACATATATGTGTACTCTTGTTTAAGATATTATGTTTGTGAAACTTATTTAAAATTGTGATATATCTTTAAGAAAGACAGATTAATAGTAATCTATGATAATCAAGCTTATAGTCATGTTAGTTAAGGTTTTTAGATATACAAAGATATGTTTCAATTAGATAGATAATCTTCAAACACGTCAAAGACCTACAGAATATGACATTTAGAATGTTTTAAGAACTTAGACTTTTCTGGACAGTGAGACACATCTGTTCCTGGCAGCACCATTACTTCAAAGAGGATGATGGACATCAAAAAAGCCTTTATGGAGTTTGCTTACAATGTAGAAAAGGCTAGCCATTTGGTCAGGAAACTGCACTTGCCTGGACTGCTTGACAATATGTTGTATAAACTGGACATGTAGGACCCATATGAAGGTGACCACTGAACTTTGCCAAAACAAGGCAAGATGGTCCTTCCTGTCTGGCTACTGGCCAGTAAGCTTATAAAACCCAATTCTGTAACAAATCTTTACAATGTATAAAAGGGTTATTCCACAGCACTTCTCAGTTGTCCAGTGAGCTTTCTCTAAAACAAATCACATTTTAAGCTGGAATTCAAGGGTTAACAAAAAACAAAATATTGAAATAATTTCTTGTATGTTGTCAGATCACAGAAGATTATAATAAGAATCAATGGCAAGAGAAATGCCAGAAACTATACAAATAATTGCAGATCCCCAAATGACCATGGTTTCTTAAATAAACCAAGGTTAAAGTTTTAGAAATCATGCAATCCAATGAAATAAAAATAGAACTTTTGCCAGATGGTGGTGGTACACACCTTTAATTCTAGCACTCAGGAGGCAGAGCCAGGCAGATCTACGTGAGTTTGAGGCCAGCCTGGTCTACAGACTGAGATTCAGGAGAGGCAACAAAACTACACAGAGAAACCCTGTCTTGAAAAACAAATATATATATATAAAACTTTTGGTATACATTAAAAATAATTCTAATATGAAAGTGTGTACTATCACAACTGTTTTTAAAAATCAGAAAGACTTCAAATAAATAATTCAATGATATACCTCACTGTTTTAGAAAAACAAAAAGCCAGTGACAGAAATAAAGAAGATAGCACAGAGATTAACAGAATAATACAAAGAATAAGTGGGAAAAGTTGATACTTTGGGTAAAAAATTAAGCAAGAGTTATAAACCCTTAGCTGAAAGACCAAAACAGAAAAGGACAAAATTAATAAAAATGGGGGGGGGGGGGGAACATCACAACAGATTCTAATGACTCAAGAGAACTATAAAAACAAATCCTCTGAAAACTTATATTCCAAAAGTTAAATAATCTAGAAAAATGGATAAATCTAGAAGAATTTACAAGAATGAATCTATGAACTACCAAAATTAAATCAACAGGATATAGACAACATACACAGATTCAGAACCAACTAGAAGACTAAAGCAATTAAAACATTAATGTCTCCTAACAGAGAAAACTCCAGGAAAAGATAAACTCACTGCCAAATTCTAACAAAACCTCTTAAGAAACTCTCACAACTATGCTTCTCAAAACATCCCACAAGAAAAGGGAAAGAACACTGCCTAACTTGTTCTGAAAAGCCAGCATACTGAACACGAAATATCATAAACAAAACCACAAACCAATTCCCAGATGAATATAAATACAGAAATTCTTAATGAAATTATTACAAAGCAAATTCAAGAACACATTAAGACCAAATACTATAACAATGTAAAAGAATGGTTTGACACAGGGGCTCAGAGGTTAGTTGCGCTTCCAGAAGTCCTGAGTTCAATTCCCAGCAACCATATGGTGGCTCACAACCATCTATAAATGAGACCTGGTGCCCTCTACTGCCATGCATGCAGGCAGGACACTATGTACATAACAAATAAATAAATCTTTTTTAAAAAATAATGATTTGACACACTTCTACCTATACCTTCACCTCTAGCTATACCCATCTAATAGTACACAAATAAACTTAAGGACAGAAATCAAATAATATTACCAAATAATAACATTTTCTATAATAAAAACCCTAAATAAATTTAGTGTAGAAGGAACATATATCAAAACATTAAAGGCTACAGACAACAATTCAAAATCTTCAATATAAGATCCAAATCTCTGAAACTATTAGAGGAAAGCATTTTAAGCTTTAGGCATAGGTAATAACTTCCTCAAAGTGATTCCAGTGGCAGGGAATAATCCCCAAATCTGGTGAGTGAGACTCATAAAATTAAAAGGCTTCACAATAACAAATAGTCAGCAGAATAGGGAGAGGGGAAAAGCTACTGCAACTGACCATCAGATAGTAGTTAATGCTGGGATCTAAGAAGAAATTAAACTTTATTAATTTAAATTAAATACTGAAGAACAAGTCTATTCAACAAATGGCCAAATGAGCTGAACAGCCAGTTCTCATCAGAGAAGAAGGAGAAGGGATAATAAATGGGAACTAGCTATCAGTGTTCTATTGCTACAAAGAGACACACACCATGGCCACAGCAATTCTTACAAAGGAAAACATTGCAGTTCAGAGATTTAGGCATTATCATCATGGCAAGAAGCAAGGCAGCATACAGGCAGACATGCTGCTAGAACTGAGAATCCTTACATCTTGATCCAAAGGCAACAGGAAGTTGACTGAGACACTGGGTGTGGCTTCAAAATGAAACTTCAAAGCCCTCACAGGGACACACTTCCTCCAACAAGGCCACACCCACTCCCACAAAGCCACACCTCCTAATAGTGCCACTCCCAGTGAGCTTATGGGAGCCAATTACATCAAACCACCACAGTGTTCAACATCTTTAGTCATTAGAGAAAGCAAATTAAAACTTGATTTAGCTAGAGGCAGTGGCACACACCGATTCCATCAGCACTAGAGGAGCAGAGGCAGGGGTATCAGGAGTTTAAGCCCAGTTCTGGGGATATAGTAAGTTCAAGAAAAGCCTGAGATACATGAGACCTTGTCTCATAGAAAAAGAATGCACTTAGTTCCTCCTCACCTCCATCAGAATGGCTATCCTCTAGGGAAAAAAATGACCATAAATGTTAGCAAGAATGTAAGGAAATGGGAGTCTGTATACACAGCAAGAGAAGGCATAAACTATTGGACCTATGATAGAACTCAGTGGGGAGGTACCTCAAAAAACTTAGAATGACTATGTGATCCAGCTAATATGTCTTAGTAAGTACTGGCAATGGTCTTAGGGTTTCTATTGCTGTGAAGAGACATCATGACCACAGCAACTCTTATAAAATTAAACACTCAATTGGGGCTGGCTTACAGTTTTAGAGACTTAATCCACTATTGTGATGGCAAGAAGCATGGCAGCATACAGGCACACATGGTACTGGAGAAGGAGCTGAGAGTTCTACATATTTTTTTAATTTAATTTTACATATCAGCCATGGATTCCCCTGTCCTCCCCCCTCCCGCCTTTCCCCCAGTTCACCCCCCATTCCCATCTCGTCCAGGGCAAAGACTCCCCTGGGAATTCAGCTCAACCTGGTAGATTCAGTCCAGGCAGGTCCAGTCCCCTCCTCCCAGGCTGAGCAAAGTGTCCCTGCATAAGCCCCAGGTTCCAAACAGCCAGCTCATGCACTAAGGACAGGTCTGGGTCCCACTGCCTGGGTGCCTCCCAAACAGTTCAAGCTAATCAACTGTCTCACTTATCCAGAGGGCCTGATCTAGTTGGGGGCTCCTCAGCTTTTGGTTCATAGTGCATGTGTTTCCATTGGTTTGGCTATTTGTCCCTATGATTTTTCCAATCTTGGTATCAACAATTCTCGCTCATATAATCCCCCCTCTTTCTCACCAATTGGACTCCTGGAACTCCCCCTGGGGCCTGGCTGTGGATCTCTGCATCTGCTTCCCTCAGTCATTGGATGAGATTTCTAGCATGGCAGTTAGGGTGTTTGGCCATCTGCTCACCAGAGTACCTCAGTTCCAGCTTTCTCTCGACCATTGCCAGTAGTCTACAGTGGAGGTATCTTTGTAGATTTCTGTGGACCTCTCTAAGCACTTTGCTTCTTCCTATTCTCATGTGGTCTTCATTTATCATGGTCTGTTATTCCTTGTTCTCCCATTCTGTTCTTGATCCAGCTGGGATCTACTACTCCCCTGAGCTCTCTTTCCCTGGAACTTTGCCCTTCATTACCCCCACTCACGTCCAGGTTGTTCATGTAGATCTCATCCGTTTCTCTGTCATTGGGTGTCTTTCTTAGGGTCCTGTTTTCTAGGTAGCCTCCCTGGAGTTGTGAGTAGCACTCTAGTCATCCTTTGCTTTATATCTGTATCCTCCTATGAGTGAGTACATACCATGTTTGTCCTTCTGAGTCTGGATTACCTCACTCAGGATGATTTTTTTCTAGATCCATCCATTTGCCTGCAAACCTCATGATGTCATTGTTTTTCTCTGCTGAGTAGTACTCCACTGTGTATATGTACCACATTTTCTTTATCCATTCTTCAGTTGAAGGGCATCTAGGTTGTTTCCAGGTTCTGGCTATTACAAACAATGCTGATATGAACATAGCTGAGCAAATGCCCTTGTGGTATGATTGAGCATTCCTTGAGTATATGCTCAAGAGTGCTATATCTGGGTCTTGGGGGAGATTGATTGCCAATTTTCTGAGAAAGTGCCATATTGATTTCCAAAGTGGCTGTACAAGCTTGCATTCCCACCAGCAGTGGAGGAGAGTTCTCCTTGCTCCACATCCTCTCCAGCATAAGCTGTCTTCAGTGTTTTTGATCTTAGCCATTCTGATGGGTGTAAGGTGGTATCTCAGAGTTGCTGATTTGCATTTCCCTGATAATTAGGGATGTTGAGCAATTCCTTAAATGTCTGTCAGCCATTTGAGCTTCCTATGTTGAGAATTCTGTTTAGTTCTACATCTTGATCCACAGGCAGTAGAAGAAGACTGTGTCCCATACTAGTCATAGCTTGAACATGTGAGACCTCAAAGCCTGCCCTCAGACTGACATACTTCATCCAACAAGGCCACACCTGCTCCAACAAGATCACACCTCCTAATAGTGCCACTCCTTGTGGGCCAAGCATTCAAACACATAAGTCTATGGAGGCCACTCCTATTCAAACTGCCACATTCCATTCCATAGGCTTATAGCCATAGCATAATGCAAAATGCATTCAGTTCAGTTTCAAAATTCCCTATAGTCAGTAGCAGTCTCAACCCTGTTTAAAAGTTCAGTCTCTTATGAGACTCATGCAATCTTTTAACTGTAATCTATTGTAATATAAAAATAAAAAAGCAGATCACATACTTCCAACATAAAATTGCACAGGATGTATATTACCATTCCAAAAGATAGGGAAGAAAACATAGCAAGGAAATACTGAACCAAAGCAAGACCAAAAACCAGGTGGGAAAACTCCAAACTCTGCATCTCTATGTCTGATGCCAAAGTGCTCTTCAGATCTCCAGCTCCTTTCAGCTCTATTGACTGCAGCACACCTCTCTTGTGCTTCTCTCACTCCCTACTAGCAGCTCTCCTAGGCAGGTATCCCATGGCTCTGACATCTCTAACATTTTGGGTTCGCCAAGGCAATCCAGGCTTCACCTTCACAGCTTCACACAAGGACCTTTCTGGGCCTCCATGAAGGGACACCCCTGACACATGCCTGGCCTTAGTTGCTCTCATTAGTCATAGAAGGAGATTCTATAACCCCTTTCTTCTACCCTTGACTCTAAAGCCAGAACCATGTGGCCAAAGCTGCCAAGTTCTGATGCTTTTCTGGGGCTGGAACACAGCCCCCTCATTCTATTACATCTTCACCCACTTTCTGTTTTCCATGGTTTCCTTCACTGTTTAAGTTTGGCTGTCCTGAAACTTGCTTGGTCCACAAACTGAGAGATCTGTCAGCCTCTGCCTTCTGAGTACTTGGATTTTCCTACTTTGATGGCCCATTAAGCGCCCCCTTAAAGTGTTCGTCTGTTTTTCTAATCCATAGTCTCTACATCCATATACCACCAGACATGGTCCAACCTATCCAAGTCCCTAGTACCAACTTCTGTCTCAGTTAGGGTTTCTATTGCTATGAAGAGACATCATGACCACAGCAACTCTTATAAAGGAAAACATTTAATTGGGCTGACTTACAGAATTGGGCTTGGAGAAGGAGCTGAGAGTTCTATATCTTGATCCACAGGCAGCAAAAGGAGACTGTGTGCTACATTGAGCATAACTTGAACATATGGAACTTCAAAGCCTGCCCCCATAATGACACACTTCCTCCAACAAGGCCACACCTACTCCAACAAGCCACACCTCCTAATAGTGCCACTCCCTATGGGCCAAGCATGCAAATACATGAGTCTAAGGGGTCATTCCTATCAAACCACCACAGTATATTCCTAAAGAATCTAAGTCAGCATACCTCAGAGATAACTGCACACCTATCTTCATTGTGGTATAATTCATAAGAGCTAATCAATGGTACCACCAAGATTGGATGTCCACCCACATATGAATGAATAAGAAAATGTGGCGTATAAGCACAACTGCTTTATTCAGCCTTGAAGACAGAAAGTATGCTATTTGCAAGAAAATAGATAGGACTGAAGGTCATTAAGGTAATCACAAATAAACCATGCTCATAAAGAAAACTACCGTTTTCTTTCATATACAAAGCACAGATGAGTGCACATGTACACACACATGCACGCACGTGCAAGTGCGTGCGCGCGCGCGCACACACACACACACACACACACACCCCATGGAAGTAGAAGGGGGTGCCCGCAAATGTCAGCCAGAACAAGGGGCCGTCGTCATGACCCGCGGTAATCATCAAGAACTTGTCTACCAGGACATGAGGAAGCAGAGCGACTCAGTTAAGAGAAATCACCAAGATGATGGGCTTTCTGCTGCCACCGGCAAGCAGAGGGACTCAGAGATCATGCAGCAGAAGCAGAACAAGGCAAACGAGAAGGAGGGATGGAAGTAGCTTCGTGGCTTCACGTCCAACCCTCTTGCCCTGCGCCTGTGTGCCTGCAGCCAGTCCCACCATGCTCGAGTTTCCTCCTCTAGTGCTCCAAGGCCCCAGCACCGATGGCATTCCCTTTGCCCTCAGTCTGCGGGCAGATTCCTTTTGAGCTTCCTTCCCCTCAGGTAGCCTCTCTCCCTCTGTGCCACTCCTGGAAGTTGGGGGGAGGGGTTCCCTCTTCCCAGTACTTTTTATTCCTGTGGGGCACACCCCAAAGTATTAAAAGTAGCTTTGTAATTCAAAAGGAAAAAAGGAAGTAGAAGGGGGCCTATTTGTGGGGAAGGTGAGAACAAATGACCCCTGAGAGGGGGAAGTCGGGGCAAGGAACAATGATGTACGTATATAAAAATGTCATAACAAGGGATTTGAGAGATGGCTCATCAGGAAAGGGCATTTGTTGTGCAAGCATGAGGATCTGAGTTCAGATCCCAGCACTCATGTCAAAATCTGTATTTGACACATAAACCCATAACCCGGTGTTGGAGGAGACAGGAAGCATCAGAGGCCCTTTGGGGCTCAGTCACTAGCCGGCCAACCGAAATGCATTGAGCTGCAAGTTCAATGAGAGACCCTGTGTCAGGGAAACAGGGTGGAAAGCAATAGAAGGAGATGTCCAATCCTCCACTGGCCTGCACACATGCATTCACCGAAAATAATGCATTACATACCATATGCCCTAAGAAAATGCCATAATTAAGCCCATTGATGTGTATGCTAACTTAAAAGTTACTTTTAAAATAAAAAAAAAAAAATAGATTGACTAAATAAATAAAATTACATGGTATATGCCTAGCATCTATTCCTTTCATGACAGGCCTGGATGTCATTAGATTGAAATATATGTGATGGTGTGGGATTTTAGAGAAGGACAGTAATTCTAGGAATACTGTTTTAACATAACATAAAAGAAAAAGTACATAAGTTCAATAAAAGTAAATTCTTGTAGAGAGCTGCATGCCACACCCTAGAGATGGTGCTGGCTTCTGCCTTCCACCTTCCCAATGGTGAGCGCTCTTGGTAGTAAACAACTCCATATTCGGCTTGGCTTTAGGATCTGGCTTGCTTCCATATACCTGGACCTGTCCGCGATGCCCATGTGGCAGTTTAGGGTTGGCTACCCAGAGGCTATTAGGGCTGAGGGGGGGCTCCCCCTGGGGTCAGAAGATTGTTCAAGGTTCCTGAATAAACTGCAGAAAGAAGAGCTCAGGGTTGTGTCTTCCTTGCTGGTCGAGGCGGTCTCGACAAGTGGTGGCCCGTACAGGGAACTTCACTACTTTCAAGGAGGGCTCAGAACTTTCTGCAGTCAGGGTGGTGCACCAGTAAATCCCAGGTAAATTGGGAACCCGCAACAAAAGCGGGGTTAAAGGAATTCCCAGGTGAATTGGGAACCCATGACAAAAGCGGGGAGGTTTTTGCTCTTCTCTGTAGATAAAGGGAAAGTGCAAGAGCACGTCGATGGGCAGGCTAAAACGAAAGTAAGATTAGTTTTCCTTTGAAGCTGACGTAAATCAAACATGGGCGCTTCCTCTTTGCACCCAATTTTTCTGGCTCTTAACAAGCTACTGCACTCAAAGAAATTAAAGATAAAGAAAAGTATCCTAGAGAGATTTTTTCAGGAATGTGATACCATTGCACCCTGGTTCGCAGTCTCTGGGAGTCTCTCGGTGTCCTCTTGGGAGAAGTTGGGCAGGGATTTAGACTTTGCAGCTGAGCAAGGGACATTGAAAAGTGGAGTCAGACCAGTATGGAAGCTAGTGAGAAGCTGCCTTGAGGACCAGAGGTATTCTGAAGCAGTGGAGAATGGTCAAGCAGCCTTGGAGATGCTTCAGGAGGAGAGATCTGAAAAGGCTAATAGTGAAAAGGGGTCTAAGAAAAGGGGAGAGGAAAAGATAAAAAGGCTGTATCCTGTTTTGCCAGATTTGGAGAACTCGGAAGGTTCCGAATCAGAGGATTTAGAATCCATCGTTGAACAGATAGATAAGGCAACAATTAGAAAAAAAAAAAAAGGAAAAAAACCTGATAGGGGAACCTCCCTGTCAGCCAAAATGGGCCCCCTTTTTTGTTTGTTGTAAGCCAAGAGAACCCCAGCCATTGCAGGAATGATACATGCTTTTATATTCAGTGCTGGAATGTTACACAATTTAACTATGCTATTATTACTTGGATGCCCTGCTGGATACCCATACCTGTTGATGCGCCTCATGCTATGACCTTGTTTAGGCAAAAGAGAGACTTTGGAATCACAGCTGCCATCGTTACAGCTATCTCACTGGCAGCAGTCGGGGCTACCACTGCGCTATTGCCATGAGTCATACTGTGCAGACAGCCCAAACCCTTAATAGCCTTTCCGCTAATGTGGCCCAAGCCCTGGATGTGCAAAAGGACGTTAATGCACAATTAAGAGGAGGACTCATGGTAGTCAATCAAAGGATTGATTTGGTGCAAGAGCAAATTGACACCCTTTGGCAGATTGCCCAGCTCGGCTGTCAATGGAAATATGCTGGGTTGTGTGTGACTAGTATCCAGCATGAAAACTTTACCCATGCTGCAAATCTGTCTAAACAGTTGTCCAGTTATCTTTTAGGCAATTGGACAGGAGAATTCGACAACCTGATGGACCAGTTAAGAGTGGCTATTGTTACAGTGAATTCAACCCAGGTGGATGCTGGACTGGCAAAAGAATTATCTACATGGATCTCTAATGCCATGAATCATCTCAAGGAGTGGGCAGGCTTGGGAGCCTTAGCAGGCCTTTTGGTGCTGGTCTCCCTGGCTTGCCTGTGGTGCATCTGCAGAGTCAGGGCCTCTCAACAGCATAATACAGCCATGGTCATACAAGCCTTTACTGCCATAGAGGCAGGACAGTCCCCTCAGGCCTGGCTGGCCACCCTTAAAGATTATTGATGTGCAGGATGCGAGGCTGGTGCACTGCACTCGGAGCACATGCCATGATCAAGTCCCGAGAAGAGCATGTCTGATTGCACGTGGGTTGATACCCCAGTTCCCACCTCTGCAAAAAAGGGTATCGGACAGGTCAAGTGTTCTCTGGGTGGATGACACCTGGACAAACACCAGTACATTGTCCTAAATTTTTTCCGCAGAGATGGGACCTCTACTCTTGCCTGCTTGTTTATAATAAGAAAGAGAGAACTGTAGAGAGCTGCGTGCCACACCCTAGAGATGGTGCTGGCTTCTGCCTTCCACCTTCCCGATGGTGAGCACTCTCGATGGTAAATAATTCCATATTAGGCTTGGCTTTAGGATCTGGCTTGCTTCCGTATACCTGGACCTGTCTGCGAAGCCCACTTGGCGGTTTAGGGTTGGCTAACCAGAGGATATTAGGGCTGAGGGAGGGCTCCCCCTGGGGTCAGAAGATTGTTCAAGGTTCCTGAATAAACTGCAGAAAGAAGAGCTCGGTGTTGAGTCTTCCTTGCTGGTCAAGGCGGTCTAAATTCTCTACATTGCCAGAAAAACACATCTTTAAAATCAGAAGAATAATACGTTTTGAAAGTACATAATAAAGTTTCAAATTTGGTAGCAGTGGGAATAGAAGTTTTCTATTTTTAATATATTGAGAATTAATATAAATACAGCCAATATCCAAGTTGTACTAGAGGAGGTATTCATTCCCACATATCTAAAATCCAGCCACAAAATATATAAATAATGTCTCAAATTTCAAGACAAAAATTATACAGAAAAGGAAAGATGTTCAGAATAAGTTGCTTGACTTGGTGACAAAGAATATTTACAAAGCTATACTGAAAATGATGTCAGAGTGTGGGGTGGGCATGACAAGAGCTGCAATGCTAAGTGGGTTCCTGCAGTTAACTTCTAAAATGAATATCTACGGAAATAGAAACTGGAACACTTGGGGAAGAGAAATGGCAGTGCAGGAGTGCAGTGCTGTTTCTCGTTAGCCCTTCAATGGCACAGCCAGTTTTGTAATGCTGCTATCTTTGAAACTTGCATTTGCTCTAACACAATTAACTTATTTACTCAGAAATAATTTGACCAGTAAAAAAAAAAAATTAGTCTTTTTTTTATACCTGATTTTATCTGCAAAAATGCTAATATATCTGGAGCTATAGCCATAGTAGAGTGCTTCATTTATATTCTCAAAACCTTGGGTTTGATCCTCAGTGTCACAAGAAGAAAGAACAGAGAGAGAGAGAGAAAGAGAGAAAGAGAGAGAGAGAGAGAGAGAGAGAGAGAGAGATATGTAGATGTAGATATAGATATGAAGATGGTGTGGTGGTTTAAATAGGAATGTCTCCCACAGACTTGTATGAATGCTTGGCCCATGGGTACTGACACTATGAGGAAGTGTGGCCTTGTTGGAATAGGTGTAGCCTTATTGGAGGAAGTGTGTCATTGTGGAGGCAGACTTTGAGGCCTAGTGTGACTCACAGTCTCCTTATGTTGCCAGCAGATCAATATGTAGAACTCTCAGCTCCTTCTCTAGCACCATGTCAACCTGCATGCCACCATGCTTCCCACCATGACAATAATATACTAAACCTCTGAACTGTGACCCAGTCTCAGTTAAATGTTTTCCTTTATAAGAGTTGCTATGGTAATGGTGTCTTTTCACTGCAATAGAATCCCTAACTAAAACAGATGGCTCAGTGGTTTAAGAGTGTTTATTTCTGTTGGAATGGCCACAGGTTTGGTTACAAGCATCTACATGGCAGCTCACAACTTTCTGTAACTACATTCCCAGTGGATGCAACATCTACTCCTGACCTCCAGGGTTACCAGGCATGTACATGGTGGACAGACATACATGCAGGCAAAACATTCATACACATAAAATTAGACAAATCTAGTAAAAAGAAAAATCTTAAAACACTAAGAATATCCAACATTTCAAATACTTGCTGACTACCCCCATTACTGCATGTATGAAACACACACATACCTCTGTCTTCTGACAGACATCATTGGAAGCCCAACATTTGTGGCACAAATTCACTAAAAAGCCACTCATAGCTTTGAAGCCCCCCCCCCTTCAGACCCAAGTTGCACACAGCCAGAGTTTCCACCCTACGTGGGCCAGACTCTCTTTGGCTTCTTCTCTTCTGGGTGGGTAGTAAGTTCTCTCAGAATCCCCATCACAGGCTGATACCACATTAAGAAGCTGTCTTAAAACCTGCTTAAGCTTCTGCTGTTCTACACAGAGGAGTCAGTCTCACATCTGAATTGTCATTGTCAACAAATTTGGTGAGTCAGTTAAGATATCTTAAAGGCAGAAATTAGTTAAAAGAGAAATTTTTCCCATATTAAAAAAAATGGGAAACATTTTTACAATGGTGAGGATTTGGTCTCTGTTTAATAACACGTTAGGCAGTCTGAAAATGGAACAATTAAATGAGAGTATAATTAATGTTGATGGGATTTACATAATGTCAATTATGAATATTATTTGTTTGGTCATTTTTGTTTGAGCATTAAAAGGGTTGGTTAATTTGAGTGCCAAGATAAAAGTTTTAGAAAAATTTGTTAAAACAAATCATAGAGAAATTCAGACCCAGACAGAAGAATTTAAAAGTGAACCTATATCAGCAATGAACTATAGAGAAACAGCCTAAGATTTTCAAAGAGCCAACATTAGTCTATCTGGTAACCTTAGAGGAACTGCCAATTGCTCAAAGCTGTGTATGAGCTAACTGGACTCCTGTAGAAATGTTAGATTTGAGGAGATTTAAAGAAGCTATAGACTCCTATGGTATGCATTCTCCATTTGTAAAGCAGATATTAAACTCATAGTCAACTTATAATAGAATTATACCTCAGGTCTAGAAAGATTTGATTACAGCTGTCCTAGAGGCTAGTCCAGAGTTACAATGGAGAACCTGGTGGAAAGAGGAGACTAAGACTATAGAACAATGATGTAGGGCTAGAGGTGTGGAAATTTCCCAAGATCAACTTCTTGAAGTAGGGAATTATGCTAATATACAAAGACAATCTTTATGTGATGACCACAACCTAATTCTATGCCACATGGCAGCCATGATGCTTGGGAGAGAATTAAAGAAGTAGGAAGGAAAATTTAATCATTTATAAAAGTTATACAGGGCCCAAAAGAAACCTTTCTTACAAAGGCTGTCTTCAGCAGTAAATAAAATAATACCAAATTCAGAAGCTAGACAGATAATAATTGAATATCTGGCTTTTGGAAATGATAATGCAACATGCAAAAGGGTAATTAGACCATTAAAGGCAAGATCAGCACCCTTGGATGAATGAATCTGAGAGACAATTAATAATAAATCTCATGACCATGATGATACTTGGATAAGAGAGGTGATTTCCAGAGGTTTGAAGAAAAATAATATTGTCAGATGCTTTAACTGCAGTAAACAAGGTCACCTAAAAAGGGAATGTAAACAGGGAAGTCCTAGAAAAAGTGTTTCTTTGAGGAACAAAGGCAACAAAATGCCCCTCCCTTCTGGATTATTCAGAAAGTGTGGTAAAGGCAAACATTGGACTAATGAATGTAGATGAACAAGGGACAGACAAGGTAATCCTTTGCCTTTACTGTCAGGAAACTCCTTGAGGGGACTCTCACAGACCCCCATGGCAAACTCAGTTCAGTCCCTTCCTGCCATTCTAGAAGAAACCCCTTTCCAGAGCAATTAAATAACCAAATGTCTATTGAAAAAGCACACTGCTTGGGGTGATAGAAAAGCTATAGCAGAGACAACAAATAATTCAGAAGAAACTATAAAGTAAATATTTGCAAACTTCTATAAATGAACAAAGACCAAAATTAAAAGTACAACTAAATGACATTCTCATTGAGAGTCTTGTAGACACAAGTGCAGACATAACAATAATTGCACCAGAATCTTAGCATCCAAATTGGCCTTTTAAGCAGTAAATGTTCAGCTGTTAGGGATTGGAACATCTCAAGTGAAACAGAGTGCAAGATGGGTTGAATATATAGGGCCAGAAGAACAGAGAGGAAAATTAATATGTGACCATATGGGGCTAATATAGCTATGAATTTATGGGGCCATGATATATTACAACAATGGAATACCCAGAATAACAAATTCCTCCAACCTCAGAAACAAACTATAAACTAACATGCATTTCTGAGAAAAATATTAGAAGGTATTATAAAGAACAGGCACTAATTATTCATATTGTACAAGGACAGGGCACAACATCTGCTCATCTTTCAAAGACACCAACAGCTCTACCTTTAAAATGGTTAACAGACAAGCCATATGGGTGCAGCAATGGCCTTTAACAACAGAGAATCTGTGGGCTTTAGAAGAGCTGGTACAAGAGCATTTAAATGTTCAGTATTTTGAAGAATCAACCAGCCCTTGGAATTCTCCTGTATTTGTTATTAAAAATAAATCTGGTAATGGAGAATGGTAACAGACCTAAGAGCAATTAACAAGGTAATTCAGCCAATGGGCTCTCTACAATCTGGAATTCCTTTGCCTATTCTATTACCTAAAGGATGACCTCTAATAGTTATCAATTTAAAATACTGTTTCTTCTCAATACCCTTACAAGAAAAATACAGAAAAATTTGCCTCATGGTGCCTACTTATAATAATTTTCAGCTGGTTAAGAGATATCAATGGAGGGTTCTCCCACAGGGAATGTTAAATAGCCCAACTCTGTAGTCAGAGGGTTTCTTTGGTCCCTCCAGGCCCTCAAAGTCCCATGACACACTTGTAAAATAATCTCTCAGAAGCTTATATTAATTATAACTGCTTGGCCATTAGTTCAGGCTTATTACTGACTAGCTCTTACACTTAAATTAACTCATAATTCTTATCTATGTTTAGCCACTTGGCTTGGTACCTTTTTCTCATTTCTGCCTTGACATCGTGCTTCCTCTGTGTCTGGTTGGTGACTTCTGACTCAGCCCTTCCTTTTCCCAGAATTCTCCTTGTCTGCTTGCCCTGCCTCTATTTCCTGCCTGGTTACTAGCCAATCAGCGTTTCATTTATCAATGAATCAGAACAACACATATTCACAGCATACAGAACAACATCCCACAGCACAACCCTGTGCCAATTGGAAGCCATTGGAAGCAATACATAAACAATTTCCTAAATCTGTTTTACATGGATATTTTACTAGCTGATTCAAATGCAGATACCTTAGAAAGAATGTTCAAAGAAGTAAAGAAAATGTTGCCTTATTGGGGATTACAAATTGCTCCTGAAAATATACAAAGAGGAGATTCTATTAATTATTTAGGATATAAAATAGGTCTACAAAAAATTAAACCCCAATATGTGCAAATTTGGAGAGATCAATTATGGACTTTTAATCACTTTCAAAGATCATTCAGAGACATTTCTTATCTGTGGACTGCTGTTGGGGTAAAAAATAATGAACTGAGTAATTTTTTCAAAACCTTAGAGAGTGACAAGGACTTCAATAGTCTAAGAGAATTATCAGCTGAAGCTGAGAGAGATTTGTCTGGACTGCAGGGGTGGGGATTGTGAGCAGGACCTGAGAAAATTATTTGAAATATTGTGTCAACTGGGCATGCAGGACCCATAGGAAAGTGACCATTGAACTTTGAAAGGCAAGATGGTCTTTCAGGTTCCTGCTTTGGAGAAGAAACTGCCACACATTCTACAGGAAACAGGGAGAAGCAACTAAAAACATCAAGACCTATAGGCTGAAGATGGATGCCCAAATGTTGCAGAGGAACTTTGGGTAACTATCCAGGCAGCCAGTTGTCTCTGCCATTCTAGATTTTTTGGAAGTTGATTACAATGCATTTCCTGTTTACTTAGGTAATATTATATCTTTCTGGGGTCTTTGATGTAGTTGAAGACCAAATAGTTATAATTCTCCTTGGTTATGATAAAAGACAAATTTGATATAAAACTTTAGACTCAAATATAGGATTGATGATAAAATATTTTCTTTAATTTTGTCAAATACAATAGACTAGATAATATAACTGTAATTCTTGCTTGATAACTATTCTATTATATGTAATTATACTATGTTTACATTAAAACTTTCCTTTCTGATTAGATAGAAAAAGGGAAGTGCTGGGGGATATCTTTCTGTACACTGTGAATATATGTTGCTATTATTAGTTAATAAAGAAGCTTCTCTGGCCTGTGGCAAGTCAGGTTATAGCAAGGCAGGAAAGCCAAGAGAGAGACAAGAAGAAGAAAGTAAGAGGCAGGAGAGACGCCAGGCTGCCACCCAAGGAACAACATGCCAACAGACCAGTAAGCTACAGAACACATGACAAAACATAGATAAATAGAAATGAGTTAATTTAAGATAAAAAAGTTAGCTAGCAAGAAGCCTGCCATAGACTATAGTTTGCAAATAATATTAAGCCTCTGAGGGATTATTTTATAAGCAGCTGTGGGACCACGGAGCAGGGCAGGACTGGAGAAACCTGACCACCAATCATGACTTCTCAAGATGAACAGCAATGAGTAAATACAACTTTTTCATCGCACCAACATTGAAACTTTCTGTGTGGTTTTTAAGTTGGAATGATATAAAGTGCTATTTCTTGTCTAATTGTTGTGGGTTAGATCACTTGCATCACTTACTAAGTATTGAATGAAAGCTTTTGCTGCTTAAAAAGTATTTTTGCTATGCCTGTTCATCTCTCCCTACCTCCACTTCCTGGCAACCACTTATTATTTTTTATTATCTGCACACTTTCATTTTTTCCAGAAAGACATATAGTTAGAATCATTGATAATGTGGAATTTTCCAGATTGACCTTTCCATTTAGAAATATGAATGGAGATTGCTTCATCTTTGTTCACGACTTTGCCTCTAATTTCTCTATATTTCTAAATATTACCAAATGTATTATAATAATTCATCTATTATCTACTTAAGGACACTTGCTTTTTTCCCAACATTTGGACACTTATGAATAAAGCTACTTACTATGACTTGAAATAAGGTATCCTCCACAAAAGTCCATATATTGGAGGCTTGGCTCTTAATGCCATGTTCAGAACTTGGGCTTTGGGGGTTGGACTGTAAGATTTGTGACCTAATAAATAGATCATCAGATCAGTAGATCAATGGATGATGTTATTGGGAAGTGTAGAAAACTAGGACATGGTGTCCATTTGGAAGAAGTGGGTCACAGAGCATACCTTTGGAGGATTCCTTTGTTCCTGGCCATTTCATTGTGTTCTGATGCTTCCTGGCTTCATGAGTTCTTGTATAATTTAGGTCATCCCATTACCAGTTATGTGTTTTGTAAAGATTATTTTCTAAATTTTGTTTGAGTTATTTCCTAACAATACTATTCATAGAGGAAAAGTTTAAATTCCAACAAAATTCAATTATAGTTTTCTTTTTTAGGCAATGCTGCACACCTGTGCAGAGCTCACTGAGTTTTAGGAAATTGTATCATGTATAATGACCATTGGCAATATTTATCTTTTTTCCACTGGATATTTCCATTTCCATATTTCCCAAATAATACATATAAAAGTACTAAGTAGCTCATTAGGGCAAAAAATTGGAAACCTAGAACAAACATGGTAAGAAGCCCAAGATAGTATTTCATGCAACATACTAACCTAGGTTGTAAAAACTGTTAACACATCAACATTCTTTAAGATGAATATATGGTGGGGAGGACAGGAGTATTAATATGATAGTAGGGTATGTGCCTAGCACACACAAGGCCCAAATTTCAATCTCCAGATCCACAACATGCACATACACATACACAGGCATGCACACACACATGAATATAGGAACACACACACACACACACACACACACACACACACACACACAATAGACACAAATGGTGGAAAGTTTAAGAAAGTAAACAGTAATTAAATAACATTCATACATTAATTTCAACTGGTGAAGCTTAATTTTGCTAAATAGAAAGGAAAATCCAGGAAGTTTTACATGTAAGCTAGGAAGACTGGGTGAGAAAAGGCTGATGAAAGTCTCTAAGGCAGCTCATAGGACTAGAGACATGGCCACACCAAAGCATGCTGTAAAACATGATACAGAAGGAATGCTTTTGCCCACAAATCACTTTACTCTTGGCTAAAGCAGACCAATTTTCTTGGGCCCCTTTCACCTTCTAGTTTTGCTTGTCAGTCATAATTACATAAATATCCCTCATTATCTAATCTATCCCACTTCTGAGATGGGATTACAACTTTTGATGCCACTCTATTCAAGCCTCTTAGGTTTCATTATTTAAAGAGTGAATGTTTTGATAGAATGGATTCATACCTTCCTTCTGTGGAAGGGGGATGAGAATGTGAAAGTTCTCTGAGCTCATTCCCCGCCTCTACTTTATGTAATACCTCCTAAATCAACTCAGATTACTGCCTGCCCTATTTAAAACTTTCACAGACAGATCCCATATCTTGCCGAGGAAATGATACACAGTCCTATCTGTAAGTGACTTCTCATGTCTAACCAAAAAGCATTAAAATAAAGCATAATTTTGAAGAATTTTTTTTCTAAGTAGCACTATGTAACTTGACTTGGGGCCTTTAATGTTAATTGCAGAAAAACAATGAACATTTGGTTGTGGAATTCCCCATGGAGGGCTAATTGCTATAGAGTGTTTTATGTTACCATTAATGTTTTATGTGACATAAATATCACTAGACACTATACACATGGATGTGAAGCATCATTACAATAATAATCCATTTGTTTTTATTTCCATGATCACCTTTAACATTGCTCACCAGTTGCCACCTAACTTGAAGAAAAGTTTTATAAAGTACTTTGGAAGTTCTATAAAAGCTTTTTTTGCTTGCTGGCTGACTTTTTCAAATTTCCAGTATCCATTTGTAAGTTGTGTAAAATAAATGATCTTAGCAGTTCTTATTGAGTATGCACATTTAATCTATACTTAACTTAAATATTATTATTTTCATTTTTACTGTATTTAACCCCTATAATTATGAGTGTCTTCCTTTATTTTTCCTTTTGTATTTTTATTATATTTTAATTTCTCAAAATAAATTAAATTCATTAATATTAAACCTTTTTCACTAAGTTATACACAGCAAATTTAGTTGTCTGTCACACTATCTAAGTACTTGCTATTGATGTATATAATTGGTTTTTAAGAGAATTTTAAAAGTTTACAATTTTTTAAAGTGAATGTCTCTGTTTTTTTGTGTACACTCTTTCATTTTCTATTACATAACAAGACATTCAGTAAAGCTGACTTTCTAACATGTTGGCTTTCCCTTAATTCTCCTTTTAAGCCACAATTTTGTTTTGTTCTTTTAAGTTTCAATAAGATGAGGTTGGCAGTAGCAGAACACTTGCTTAGCACATTTAAGGCCCAAGGTTTGGTTCCCAGACTAGAAAAAAAAAAAAAAATAGGTAAGATCAACAAATTGAATCTATCATCTCTACCACAAGTCACTTACCTAAAATCTAAGTGCTTATAAAACAGAGTTAAGGGAACTATGACAGATTAGAAGTCACATCTCCTGAGGCTCTTAACTGGATTGGAATTTCAATTTCTCTTTAAAGATAGCAAAAGAAGAAATTAACAATTGATATTCAAAGGGAGTGAATAAAATGCAATGTAATAAATTTATGAATGTGTATTATTCTATAACATAAATTTTTACTACTATGGAAAAGAATGTTTCTAAACTGAATCTTGAGGGGACATCCTATCCAACTTTCAGAGTCAGTAAGTTTTGAGTGTTGGATGTCACCACCTGCTGGAGGATCAGAACCAGGAGGTTTTCATTTTAGAAATCCTCAATAATAGCAAGCTTATTAACACCAGGCACCCTTTGATCCACATTCTTTCAAGATGTTGTCCTCACCGCTTTCTGTCTGTACATAAGAAAACAAACAGATACAAAAAGCTTAAGCAGGGCCTGATTAATCCCCCAAATCGTACTGCTAATTATGCACCTCCATGTCATATCTGACTGATTTCATTTAAGACTCTTCTAGTCCCCCGGTTCTTCATGTCAGGACCTTTGTGCATCAGTGTGCCCCTCAAGCATGTGGATACCACGTCGGATGTCAATGCCCAATTTAACAACGGATATGGGCTTGCATCACAATACTTATGGTGACAGTTTTTCCCTCTTCTCTCATTTTCTCATTTATCTTGGAATAATTAAGAGCTAAGTTCCTAGTGAATTTTCATGTTATCTCCTAAAGTTACCATTGGCTGAATCATTTAGTAAGAGCAGTCTATATTTGTCATCATCTCCCTCTTATTTTCTTACCCATAATAAAAGAAACAAGCACGTTAAAAACATTTTCAACTCTGGCTGACAATTTAAAAACTGATGGAGATGATGTGAGAACAAATGGCTTTGTAAACTGTGAGATGGTAAATTGGTGCTAAAGTTTGCTAGTAATTTGAAAGCATCTATCACAAAGATATACAAAGATATACAAAGATATACTTTTGACAAAGCAATTCTACTTTGAGAATCTGTTCTACCCATTTTTTTTTTGCACATATTCAATGCAGTACTATTTGCAATAACATAATAAATATATACGGAAACAAGATGTTATTAATAGTCAGGTAAAATAAATTGTAGGAAAATAAAGCAACAACACTGTAAAGAATGCTATTGTAGCCTTTATTTGATTGTTTTGCTTTACTTTTTATTTTGCTTTTCTTTGTGGTGGAGGACTGAGAATTGAACCCTAAGGTGTTATGAGTGCTATGCAAATATTCTACCACTGATAACATCTATAGTAATCAATATAATTTTTAATATGTGATGTTACATATGTAACTATGTATAAAATGGAACCATGTAATCCCCAATTGAGACTTTTGAAAAATTCTTGATCTCATTCTTCATTGACACCATTTGATTTCTAAAAATAAACTTAATTTGCAATAATATGTACTTTTTAAATTTTGGTTTGGTTTAGTTTTTGGTTTTTCAGGGCAGGGTTTTCTGTGTAGCTAGCCCTAGCTGTCCTGAAACCCACTTCTGTATACCAGGCTAGCCTTGAACTCACAGAGGTCTACCTGCCTCTGCCTCCCAAGTGCTGGGATTAAAGGTGTGCACTATCACTGCCTGGCTAAATACATAGTTTTTTTTTTTTAATTAAATACTTTATAAGTAAAACAACATTACCTATCAAAAAGAATTTTTCATTATCTTTTCCTATGCTCTCATTGACAATATAAATAAAAATTTTGTTGATGATGTAAACAAACTCCAACATAATCAAGTATTTTTATATCAAGCATGTCAAAATGTAACAGTTCCTCATACTGTCCTCTCCTCTCTGAACACGATCCTCTGGTGCTGCTGGGGCAAAGTATGGGAATTGAACAAAGTCCTAAGTGAATGTGGTCTGTTAAAATGTGTATGACCATGTCAAGAACCCCAACACCTCAGACCCATGTGTGCTGGCTGCTTTTATGCCAACTTGACTATGAAAGGGCCATTGTAAGGGAAACAAAGCCCCCCCCCACTAGCTCTGCTAATTGCAGATTCAGTGGAAAATACTGCACTCTGCCCCCATGCTCCATACCAGAAAAGTTAGCCCATCATGCTGTGCTAACAGGATGCTTGCAGGATGACCCCTGTGGTTGCGTTTGCAAGATAAATTGCTTGAGAAGAATGCTTGCCAAATAACCCCTTGCTTGATAAGCTTGGTATCCATTTACCTACCCAGACTCTGAGAAAGACCACGGAGACATCTGGCATCCAGGTGTCTGCACTCTGGGTGACCCCACTCCCTTGCCCTGGTAGAACTGCCTCATAAAAGGCCTGTGAGCCTCAAACTCGGGGTCACCAGCTACTCCTCACGCTGGTGTCCCACAAGCTCGTGTTAAAATAAAGCTTCATTTGTGACTCGATATCAGAGTGAAGCTCTCTGTTTTGAACGCCGACCCTAACATTTTGGAGGTCCCACTGAGATTGGTAAGGACGGTAGTAAGTCGGCGGGGAAGCAGCTGTTCAAGCGGCCTGTAAGGACCCTTGGATGGTGGGGAACAGACGTGTCCTGAACCCACAGGCTGCAGCTCTGGAGGATGCTCTGGAGTGTGGGGACCCTGGGAGAGGGGCCCCGTCTGGTTCCCTTTTGTCTAGGAGATTTTTCAGACTGCCCGGGCCAATAGACAATCTTTTGGCTTCATTTTCCCTACCATTTTGCCGGCTTGTCTTTTTTGTGTGTTGTGTCTTGATTTTTGTGTCCTTCTGTGTCTGTTTCTACTTGTTTGGAATGGGACAGTTGGCCGCCAAGTCTGCCTCCACCCCTTTGTCCCTGACCCTCTCTCATTGGTCGGCAGTGACGGACCGCATGTTGAACCTGTCGGTTCGGGTGAGGAAGGGAAAGTGGCAGACTTTCTGTTCGTCTGAATGGCCCACCTTCGGAGTTGGGTGGCCAGTAGATGGTACTTTTGATCTTAATATAATCAGGGCAGTCAAACAAAAGATTTTCATTCCAGGTTCGCACAGACACCCAGACCAGCAGGCTTACATTTGGGTATGACAGGATCTGGTGACTGACCCTCCTAAGTGGGTACGACCCTTCCTGACTGCTCCTATAGCGCCTTCACTAACTTCTGCTCCGATTCTCGCAACCAAACCTTCCCAATCGACTCCATTACCGACTCCATCCCCTCCTCAACCCCCTTTACCTGAATCTCAGAATGACCTCATTTCATTTGCCTTAGACTTCCCGCCACCGCTGCGGCCGCCTCCTTATCGGCCCAAACCACGACCACTGGCAGAGACTGGGCCCGAGTCTGTCTTGGTCTCCCCGTCGGGTCCAGCACAGGGAACTCGCCAGAGGAGAACAAGGCCCCTGGATGAGACACCCCCGGCTATCACACTGCCTTTGCGCCCCATTGGGAGAGCGGTCAATGATGGGGCCGGGAGTGACATGCCCGCTTTCCAATACTGGCCCTTTTCCTCCTCTGACTTGTATAACTGGAAAAATAATAACCCTCCATTTTCTGAGGACCCCTCTAGATTAACAGGTCTCTTAGATTCCATCATGTATTCCCACCAACCTACTTGGGACGATTGCCAGCAGCTCCTGGGGATCCTCTTCACTATGGAAGAGAGAGAGTGCATTCTCCTGGAAGCCAGGAAACTAGTCCCCAGGCCAGATGGGCGACTGACTCATCTCCCCACCCTGATTGATGAGCGCTTCCCACTGAGACGACCAACCTGGGACCCAAATACCCCGAAAGGTAGGGAGCATCTGTCCCTCTATTGCCAGACTCTAATGGCAGGTCTCAGTGCGGCAGCCAGAAGGCCCACTAATTTGGCTATGGTAGGTGAGGTTCTCCAAGGGCCTGACGAAACCCCCTCTGCCTTCCTTGAAAGGCTCATGGAAGCATACAGGAGGTATATGCCTTTCGATCCACAGTCTGAAGAACAGAAGGGGGCGGTAGTGATGGCCTTTATAGGACAGTCAGCTGCAGACATAAGACGCAAGTTACAGAGATTGGGTGGTTTGCAGGGACTGAGTTTGAGAGATTTAGTCAAGGAAGCAGAAAAGGTTTATTATAAAAGAGAAACTGCAGAGGAAAAAGAAGCTAGGTTAAAAAAAAGAGAAAAAAAAAGAAAAGACAAAGAGAGAAGCGGCAAAATCGGAATCTATCATGGATCCTGGCAGTGGCAGTGAAAGACAACTCAGGGCCTCGAGGCAAAGGAGGTCGCCCGCCTTTAAAGCTTAACCAATGTGCATAATGCAAGGAAGAGGGTCATTGGGCCCGAGAGTGCCCCAAAAAACAGAGAGGACGAGGCCGGTCAGTCTTGGCCCTTGAGGACTGAGGAAGTCAGGGTTCGGAACCCCTCCCCGAGCTCCGGGTAACCTTTGAAGTGGAGGGGACCCCAGTCGACTTTGAAGTAGATACGGGGGCAGTCTTTTCAGCAATACAACAACCACTCGGGCCATTATCTTCTCTCAAGTCTCTAGTCCAAGGGGCCAACGGGAGTAGAGAGAGACTCTGGACCACTCAGAGGACAGTCAACTTGGGGAAAGGTACTGTGCAACATTCTTTTCTGGTCCTCCCTGACTGTCCCGCGCCTCTCCTGGGGAGGATCTCCTGACAAAATTAGGAGCCCAAATAACTTTCACCACCCAAGGACCTGAATTAAAGTTTGCCCATCCCATGGTCGGGGACCTCCGCCTCCTCACTCTAGAACTCCCAGCAGCAGAGGAATATCGACTGTATGGGATGACCATCCCCGTGGCCCAACTGACCATGGTCCCCACAGGACTGGGAAATGAAGAATGGATCCGCAGGTTCCCAGAGGCTTGGGCAGAGACGGGGGGACCTGGACTGGCAGTAGAACAGCCACCTGTGGTGGTCACCTTAAAACCCACAGCAGTTCCAGCTCGGGTAAGACAATACCCCCTCAGCCGAGAGGCCAGAGAGGGCATTAAACCCCACATAGAATGATTCCTAGAACTTGGCATATTAAGACCATGCCAATTGGATTGGAATACTCCGCGCCTGCCGGTAAGGAAGCCGGGAACTAATGATTATAGACCCGTCCAAGACCTACGGGAAGTAAACACTTGAGTAATGGACATACACCCCACAGTGCCCAACCCCTACAACCTTCTAAGTACGCTGCCCCCAGAACAAAATTGGTACACAGTTTTAGACCTGAAGGATGCTTTCTTCTGCCTGCCTCTTCACCCGGACTCTCAGAAACTTTCTGCCTTTGAATGGTCAGACCCCGAGAAGGGAAGGACAGGGCAGTTAACTTGGACCAGGCTTCCACAGGGATTCAAAAACTCTCCAACCATCTTCGATGAGGCCTTGCATCGGGACCTCCGAGACGCTGAAGAAGACACTCCTGTCGGCACCTGCCCTTGCCCTTCCTGATGTGAGTAAGCCCTTCACCCTGTACCTCCACAAGAAAAAGGGGGTGGCGGTTGGTGTACTAGTGCAAGCTCTCGGACCCTGGAAAAGGCCCGTCGCCTACTTATCCAAGCGACTCGACCCAGTGGCTAGAGGATGGCCTACTTGCTTTCGGGCAGTAGTCGGAGGTCCCGATGCAAGGCCTCATCGAAGATGGTTGGAGAGTTTTTGAATCCCTGTGGAAGCCTGGTCCAAGTTACTGCCCTGTCCTTCCCTTCTCGGGGTCTGACCATTCAAAGGCAGAAAGTTTCTGAGAGTCCGGGTGAAGAGGCAGGCAGAAGAAAGCATCCTTCAGGTCTAAAACTGTGTACCAATTTTGTTCTGGGGGCAGCGTACTTAGAAGGTTGTAGGGGTTGGGCACTGTGGGGTGTATGTCCATTACTCGAGTGTTACTTCCCGTAGGTCTTGGACGGGTCTATAATCATTAGTTCCCGGCTTCCTTACCGGCAGGCGCGGAGTATTCCAATCCAATTGGCATGGTCTTAATATGCCAAGTTCTAGGAATCATTCTATGTGGGTTTAATGCCCTCTCTGGCCTCTCGGCTGAGGGGTATTGTCTTACCGAGCTGGAACTGCTGTGGGTTTTAAGGTGACCACCACGGGGTGCTGTTCTACTGCCAGTCCAGGTCCCCCGTCTCTGCCCAAGCCTCTGGGAACCTGCGGATCCATTCTTCATTTCCCAGTCCTGTGGGGACCATGGTCAGTTGGGCCACGGGGATGGTCGTCCCATACAGTCGATATTCCTCTGCTGCTGGGAGTTCTAGAGTGAGGAGGCGGAGGTCCCCGACCATGGGATGGGCAAACTTTAATTCAGGTCCTTGGGTGGTGAAAGTTTTTTGGGCTCCTAATTTTGTCAGGAGATCCTCCCCAGGAGAGGCGCGGGACAGTCAGGGAGGACCAGAAAAGAATGTTGCACAGTACCTTTCCCCAAGTTGACTGTCCTCTGAGTGGTCCAGAGTCTCTCTCTACTCCCGTTGGCCCCTTGGACTAGAGACTTGAGGGATAATGGCCCGAGTGGTTGTTGTATTGCTGAAAAGACTGCCCCCGTATCTACTTCAAAGTCGACTGGGGTCCCCTCCACTTCAAAGGTTACCCGGAGCTCGGGGAGGGTTCCGAACCCTGACTTCCTCAGTCCTCAAGGGCCAAGACTGACCGGCCTCGTCCTCTCGTTTTTTGGGGCACTCTCGGGCCCAATGACCCTCTTCCTTGCATTATGCACATTGGTTAAGCTTTAAAGGCGGGCGACCTCCTTTGCCTCGAGGCCCTGAGTTGTCTTTCACTGCCACTGCCAGGATCCATGATAGATTCCGATTTTGCCGCTTCTCTCTTTGTCTTTTCTTTTTTTTTCTCTTTTTTTAACCTAGCTTCTTTTCCTCTGCAGTTTCTCTTTTATAATAAACCTTTCTGCTTCCTTGACTAAATCTCTCAAACTCAGTCCCTGCAAACCACCCAATCTCTGTAACTTGCGTCTTATGTCTGCAGCTGACTGTCCTATAAAGGCCATCACTACCCGCCCATTCTGTTCTTCAGACTGTGGATCGAAAGGCATATACCTCCTGTATGCTTCCATGAGCCTTCAAGGAAGGCAGAGGGGGTTTCATCAGGCCCTTGGAGAACCTCACCTACCATAGCCAAATTAGTGGGCCTCTGGCTGCCGCACTGAGACCTGCCATTAGAGTCTGGCAATAGAGGGACAGATGCTCCCTACCTTTCGGGGTATTTGGGTCCCAGGTTGGTCGTCTCAGTGGGAAGCGCTCATCAATCAGGGTGGGGAGATGAGTCAGTCGCCCATCTGGCCTGGGGACTAGTTTCCTGGCTTCCAGGAGAATGCGCTCTCTCTCTTCCATAGTGAAGAGGATCCCCAGGAGCTGCTGGCAATCGTCCAAGTAGGTTGTGGGAATACATGATGGAATCTAAGAGACCTGTTAATCTAGAGGGGTCCTCAGAAATGGAGGGTTATTATTTTTCCAGTTATACAAGTCAGAGGAGAAAAGGGCCAGTATTGAAGCGGCATGTCACTCCCGGCCCCATCATTGACCGCTCCCAATGGGGCGCAAAGGCAGTGTGATAGCCGGGGGTGTCTCATCCAGGGGCCTTGTTCTCCTCTGGCGAGTTCCCTGTGCTGGACCCGACGGGAGACCAAGACAGACTCGGGCCCAGTCTCTGCCAGGGGTCGTGGTTTGGGCCGATAAGGAGGCGGCCGCGGCGGTGGCGGAAGTCTAAGGCAAATGAAATGAGGTCATTCTGAGATTCAGGTAAAGGGGTTGAGGAGGGGAGTGAGTCGGTAATGGAGGTCATTGGGAAGGTTGTTGCAAGAATCGGAGCAGAAGTTAGTGAAGGCGCTATAGGAGCAGTCAGGAAGGGTCGTACCCACTTAGGAGGGTCAGTCACCAGATCCTGTCATACCCAAATGTAAGCCTGCTGGTCTGGGTGTCTGTGCGAACTGGAATAAAATCTTTTGTTTGACTGCCCTGATTATATTAGATCAAAAGTACCATCTACTGGCCACCCACTCCGAAGGTGGGCCATTCAGACAAACAGAAAGTCTGCCACTTTCCCCTTCCTCACCCGAACCGACAGGTTCAACGTGCGGTCCGTCACTGCCGACCAATGAGAGAGGGTCAGGGACAAAGGGGTGGAGGCCGACTTGGCGGCCAACTGTCCCATTCCAAACAAGTAGAAACAGACACAGAAGGACACAAAAATCAAGACACAACACACAAAAAGACAAGCCGGCAAAATGGTAGGGAAAATGAAGCCAAAGATTGTCTATTGGCCCGGCAGTCTGAAAAATCTCCTAGACAAAAGGGAACCAGACGGGGCCCCTCTCCCAGGGTCCCCACACTCCAGCATCCTCCAGAGCTGCAGCCTGTGGGTTCAGGACACGTCTGTTCCACCGTCCAAGGGTCCTTACAGGCCGCTTGAACAGCTGCTTCCCCGCCGACTTACTACCGTCCTTACCAATCTCAGTGGGACCTCCAAAATGTTAGGGTCGGCGTTCAAAACAGAGAGCTTCACTCCGATATCGAGTCACAAATGAAGCTTTATTTTAACACGAGCTCGTGGGACACCAGCGTGAGGAGTAGCTGGTGACCCCGAGTTTGAGGCTCACAGGCCTTTTTAGAGGCAGTTCTACCAGGGCAGGGGAGTGGGGTCACCCAGAGTGCAGACACCTGGATGCCAGATGTCTCCGTGGTCTTTCTCAGAGTCTGGGTAGGTAAATGGATACCAGCTTATCAAGCAAGGGGTTATTTGGCAAGCATTCTTCTCAAGCAATTTATCTAGCAAACGCAACCACAGGGGTCATCCTGCAAGCATCCTGTTAGCACAGCATGATGGGCTAACTTTTGGTATGGAGCATGGGGGCAGAGTGCAGTATTTTCCACTGAATCTGCAATTAGCAGAGCTAGTGGGGGGGCTTTGTTTCCCTTACAATGGCCCTTTCATAGTCAAGTTGGCATAAAGCAGTCAGCACACATGGGTCTGAGGTGTTGGGGTTCTTGACATGGTCATACACATTTTAACAGACCACATTCACTTAGGACTTTGTTCAATTCCCATACTTTGCCCCAGCAGCACCAGAGGATCGTGTTCAGAGAGGAGAGGACAGTATGAAGAACTGTTACATTTTGACATGCTTGATATATAAAATACTTGATTATGTTGGAGTTTGTTTACATCATCAACAATATTTTATTTATATTGTCAATGAGAGCATAGGAAAAGATAATGAAAAATTCTTTTTGATAGGTAATGTTGTTTTACTTATAAAGTATTTAATTAAAAAAAAAACTATGTATTTAGCCAGGCAGTGATAGTGCACACCTTTAATCCCAGCACTTGGGAGGCAGAGGCAGGTAGACTCTGTGAGTTCAAGGCTAGCCTGGTATACAGAAGTGGGTTTCAGGACAGCTAGGGCTAGCTACACAGAAACCCTGCCCTGAAAACCACAAAACTAAACCAAACCAAAATTTAAAAAGTACATATTATTGCAAATTAAGTTTATTTTTAGAAATCAAATGGGTGTCAATGAAGAATGAGATCAAGAATTTTTCAAAGTCTCAATTGGGGATTACATGGTTCCATTTTATACATAGTTACATATGTACATCACATATTAAAATTATATTGATTACTATAGATGTTATCAGTGGTAGAATATTTGCATAGCACTCATAACACCTTAGGGTTCAATTCTCAGTCCTCCACCACAAAGAAAAGCAAAATAAAAAGTAAAGCAAAACAATCAAATAAAGGCTACATAGCATTCTTTACAGTGTTGTTGCTTTATTTTCCTACAATTTTTTTTACCTGACTATTAATAACATCTTGTTTCCGTATATATTTATTATGTTATTGCAATAGTACTGCATTGAATATGTGCAAAAAAAATGGTTAGAACAGATTCTCAAAGTAGATTGCTTTGTCAAAAGTATATCTTTGTATATCTTTGTATATCTTGTGATAGATGCTTTCAAATTACTAGCAAACTTTAGCACCAATTTCCATCTCACAGTTTACAAAGCCATTTGTTTCTCACATCATCTCCATCAGTTTTTAAATTGTCAGCCAGAGTTGAAAATGTTTTTAACGTGCTTGTTTCTTTTATTATGGGTAAGAAAATAAGAGGGAGATGATGACAAATATAGACTGCTCTTACTAAATGATTCAGCCAATGGTAACTTTAGGAGATAACATGAAAATTCACTAGGAACTTAGCTCTTAATTATTCCAAGATAAATGAGAAAATGAGAGAGGGAAAAACTGTCACCATAAGTATTGTGATGCAAGCCCATATCCGTTGTTAAATTGGGCATTGACATCCGACGTGGTATCCACATGCTTGAGGGGCACACTGATGCACAAAGGTCCTGACATGAAGAACCGGGGGACTAGAAGAGTCTTAAATGAAATCAGTCAGATATGACATGGAGGTGCATAATTAGCAGTACGATTTGGGGATTAATCAGGCCCTGCTTAAGCTTTTTGTATCTGTTTGTTCTTATGTACAGACAGAAAGCGGTGAGGACAACATCTTGAAAGAATGTGGATCAAAGGGTGCCTGGTGTTAATAAGCTTGCTATTATTGAGGTTTCTAAAATGAAAACCTCCTGGTTCTGATCCTCCAGCAGTGGTGACATCCAACACTCAAAACTTACTGACTCTGAAAGTTGGATAGGATTTTCCCCTCAAGATTCAGTTTAGAAACATTCTTTTCCATAGTAGTAAAAATTTGTTATAGAATAATACACATTCATAAATTTATTACATTGCATTTTATTCACTCCCTTTGAATATCAATGTTAATTTCTTCTTTCGCTATCTTTAAAGAGAAATTAAAATTCCAATCCAGTTAAGAGCCTCAGGAGATGTGACTTCTAATCTGTCATAGTTCCTTAACTCTGTTTTATAAGCACTTAGATTTTAGGTAAGTGACTTGTGGTAGGGATGTAGATTCAATTTGTTGATCTTACCTATTTTTTTTTTTTTCTAGTCTGGAAACCAAACCTTGGGCCTTATGTGCTAAGCAGTGTTCTGCTACTGCCAACCTCATCTTATTGAAACTTAAAGAAACAAAACAAAATTGTGGCTTAAAAGGAGAATTAAGGGAAAGCCAACATGTTAGAAAGTCAGCTTTCTGAATGTCTTGTTATGTAATAGAAAATGAAGAGTGTACACAAAAAACAAGGACATTCACTTTAAAAAATTATAAACTTTTAAAATTCTCTTAAAAACCAATTATATACATCAATGGCAAGTACTTAGATAGTGTGACAGACAACTAAATTTGCTGTGTATAACTTAGTGAAAAAGGTTTAATATTAATGAATTTAATTTATTTGAGAAATTAAATATAATAAAAAATACAAAAGGAATAAATGGAAGACACTCATAATTATAGGGGTTAAATACAGTAAAATGAAAATAATAATATTTAAGTTAAGTATAGATTAAATGTGCATACTCAATAAGAACTGCTAAGATCATTTATTTACACAACTTACAAATGATACTGGAAATTTGAAAAAGACCAGCCAGCAAGCAAAAAAAGCTTTTATAGGAACTTCCAAAAGTACTTTATAAAACTTTTCTTCAAGTTAGGTGGCAACTGGTGAGCAATGTTAAAGGTGATCATGGAAATAAAAACAAATGGATTATTTTATTGTAATGTGCTTCACATCCATGTGTATAGTGTCTAGTGATATTTATGTCACATAAAACATTAATGTAACATAAAACACTCTATAGCAATTAGCCCTCCATGGGGAATTCCACAACCAAATGTTCATTGTTTTCTG
>NC_050444.1:8355034-8469726 GCF_903995425.1 Onychomys torridus
CTTTGTCTGGCAAGAGGAACACCAGACAGCGTTTGAGACGCTGAAGAAGACACTCCTGTCGGCACCTGCCCTCGCCCTTCCTGATGTGAGTAAGCCCTTCACCCTGTACCTCCACAAGAAAAAGGGGTGGCGGTTGGTGTACTAGTGCAAGCTCTCGGACCCTGGAAAAGGCCCGTCGCCTACTTATCCAAGCGACTCGACCCAGTGGCTAGAGGATGGCCTACTTGCTTTCGGGCAGTAGCAGCAGCGGCGGCTACTCTGGTGAGAGACGCGGACAAATTGACTCTGGGGCATCACCTGACCATCATTGCTCCCCATGCGCTGGAGAGCATTGTTCGCCAGCCACCCGAAAGATGGCTGAGCAATGCCTGGGCCACCTATTACCAGACAATGCTACTAGACCGAGACCACATCACATTTGGGCCCCCGTCCCTTTTAAATCCGGCCACTCAACTTCCAATCTCCTCGGAGGAGGATGAGAATAAATTAGTCCATAACTGTGAGGCCATCCTAGTTAAAGAGACCGGGTCTGAAAGGACCTAACAGACCAGCCTCTAGCCCATTCTGATCTGATATGGTATAAGGATGGCAGCAGCTTCCTGAGTGGGGGGCAGAGGAAAGGGGGAGCAGCCGTAGTGGACAAAAATCGGGTAATTTGGTCTAGTAGCCTCCCGGAAGGAACTTCAGCCCAGAAAGCAGAATTGATCGCGCTCACACGAGCTCTCACTATGGCTGCAGGGAAACGGGCCACAATCTATACTGACACCCGGTATGCGTTCGCAACAGCGCATGTGCATGGGGCAATATATCGAGAAAGGGGGCTACTAACATCGGCCGAAAGAGAAATTAAAAATAAAAAAGAAATTGAGGCCCTATTGGAGGCTGTAATGTTGCCCCGAGAACTGGCCATCGTACACTGCCCTGGGCACCAAAAAGGGGACTCCCCAGTGGCAGCGGGAAACAGGAAGGCCAATCAAGAGGCAAAGGAGGCTGCCATCCAGGATCCAAGGAGCCTGGCCATTCACACCTCGACTCTGGAGGATCCAGCTCCTGAAGAGGCTCCACCCCCGGAACTTCTGAAAGACACTCTGGAAAGGATCCACAAATTAACCCATCTGGGCAGCAGAAAATTGATCCAGCTGACTACAGAAGATAAGACTCTCTCCCCATCTGAGAAGAAACAAATGGCAGAGAAGGTGGTAGCTGCTTGCCAGGCCTGCCAGCAGGTAAATGCATATCCTGGGAAACTGGCCCACTAAAAAAGACTACGAGGAACCTGCCCTGGCCAGCATTGGGAAGTAGACTTCACCGAGGTAAAGCCAGCTAAGTATGGCCTAAAGTACCTGCTAGTGTTTGTAGATACCTTTACAGGATGGGTAGAAGCCTACCCCACCAAAAAGGAGACTGCAGCAATAGTCGCTAAGAAAATCCTGGAAGAAATCTTCCCAAGATTTGGACTGCCTCAGGTAATTGGGTCAGATAATGGCCCAGCGTTCGTGGCCCAGGTAAGTCAGGGACTGGCAAAAATACTGGGGATTGATTGGAAGCTGCATTGTGCATACAGACCCCAGAGCTCTGGACAGGTAGAAAGAACCAACAGGACCATTAAGGAGACCTTAACCAAATTGACCATGGAGACTGGCTCTAGAGATTGGACGATGCTCCTACCGTATGCCCTCGTTAGAGCTAGAAATACCCCTTCCTTCATGGGTCTTACCCCCTTTGAACTGCTCCTTGGGTGTGCACCCCCAGTTAAGAAACTAACCATCCAGCAAGGAGATATCATGCCTTCCCCTCTGTCTGACAGGCTGTAAGCTTTAGCATCTGTCTAGCATACACTGTGGAAGCAGCTATCCGCGGCGTACCAACCCGGCGGGGACAGCGCTGCCCATCAGTTCCACATGGGGGACTTCGTATACGTCCGCAGACACCAGCATCAGACTTTGGAACCCCGGTGGAAGGGACCATACCAAGTCCTGCTGACCACCCTGACGGCAGTCAAGGTGGACGGGATTGCTGCCTGGATTCATGGCTCCCATCTCAAACCTGCCCCTGTCCCTGACCTGGAGGCTGATCTGGACTGGACTGTGGAATGGACTGACAATCCTCTTAAGCTTCGGATTCGTCGCCAGTACGACTGCAAGTAACCCACATCAACCAGTGTCTCAGACTTGGCAGGTTATATCGGGCCAAGGGGCAACTGTATGGGAAATTACCTCTAATCAACACCCACTGTGGGGCTGGTGGCCTGACTTGCATCCGGACCTCTGCCAGCTAGCAGCAGGGTCAGAGGACTGGGATATCCCTACAACTGACCCCAGGAACCCCAGATCGCCAATCGTCTGTCAGGATGGAAAGGGAACTTGTAAATGTAATGGGAGGAGATACGGGTGTGGTCACCCAGAAGCCAGAGCAGCCCTGTCAAAGCTATCCTTTTACGTCTGTCCTCAGGATGGTAGAAGTAGGGAAATGGCTAAGTGGTGTGGGGGTTATGAAAGTTGCTACTGTAAAGCATGGGGATGTGAAACGACTGGTAATGCCTACTGGAAGCCTTCATCCACATGGGATTTCATTAAGGTGAAAAGAACTGACGCGGGAGAAAGCAGCGGGTGGCGCCCCCACTCACCCAAGAACACTGCTGGGGAAGTGTCAGGGCAGGGCAAGATAATACTTACTGGAAGGGGGAGGGCCCCTGTGTGACATTTACCTGTAATCCCCTGAATATATCCTTTACCCAGGCAGGATGGGAGGCACGAGATTGGATTAAAGGAAGGCAATGGGGGCTTAGGGTTTATGTCTCGGGAGGGCATCCAGGACTGTTGTTCAAGATCAGACTAGAGAAGGGCAGCATGCCAGTGCACCCAGCCGTCGGCCCAAACACAGTCCTTATGGACCAAAAGGGATTCCCACCTAAGGTCTATCAACCAGCAGTCCGACCTCACACCCCTATGTCCCAGACCCTCCAACCCGAGGTCCACCCCTCGCCACAGGATATCCCAGACCCTCTGGTGAATCTCTCATCCCCGGGGTCAGGAGAGAGACTCGTGGACTTAAAAAGAGGAGGATATCAGGCTTTAAATTTGACCTATCCCAATCTCACTAAGTCCTGTTGGCTCTGTCTTCAAGCTAGCCCCCCCTTACTATGAGGGAATGGCTATAGATGGGAAATTCACTTACAATACCTCGACTAGCTGTAATTGGGGGACAAAACACATGTTAACCTTACCTGAAGTGGCTGGCTTGGGAACTTGTCTGGGACACCCCACTGCTTCGGAGAGAAATCTCTGCGCCCAAACAGAAAGCATCACCACCCCAGATGAGTCTCTTTTTCTTGTCCCAGCACCTGGCCTTTATTGGGCATGCAACACAGGCCTCACCCCATGTGTCGCAGTTGCTAATTTCAACCAGTCCCGAGACTTTTGCGTCCTTGTCCGAGTCTATGCAAGGCTAGTCTATTACCCAGCTGAAGAGTTCGAGGAGCATTTTGCGGGCAGGACTCAGTTCCCCAGAGAACCTGTCACTGTCACCCTAGCCGTGTTGCTAGGAGCAGGGGCGCTAGCCGGGGTAGGAACCAGAGCAGCAGCATTAATTGAAGGCCCTAGGCAGTTGGGGATCCTAGAAGCGGCAGTCCAACAAGACCTGAGAGCAATCGAGACCTCCGTTACTGCCTTAGAAAGGTCTCTAACTTCGCTATCGGAAGTGGTCCTGCAAAATAGACGAGGACTGGACTTACTGTTCTTAAAGGAAGGTGGTCTGTGTGCTGCCCTGAAGGAAAACTGTTGCTTCTACATGGATCATACAGGTGTAATAAGGGAACTGATGACCAAACTTAGAGAAAGATTAGATGCCAGAGAAAAAAACTTACGGGGCTCTCAAAGCTGGCTTGAGGGATGGTATAATCAATCCCCATGGCTAACTACATTATTGTCAGCCCTCACAGGACCACTTGTTGTATTAATTCTTATCCTCATGATTGGACCATGTATCCTCAATCGAATCTCGGCTTTTGTACGATCCCAGGTAAATGAGGTTAAGATGATGGTCCTGAGACAACAATACCAGCGGGTATCTGGCAGTGACCTTTAGGATTAAAGGTCGGCACAAGAGAAAGGGTGGAATGAAAGGGCCATTGTAAGGGAAACAAAGCCCCCCCCACTAGCTCTGCTAATTGCAGATTCAGTGGAAAATACTGCACTCTGCCCCCACGCCCCATACCAGAAAAGTTAGCCCATCATGCTGTGCTAACAGGATGCTTGCAGGATGACCCCCTGTGGTTGTGTTTGCAAGATAAATTGCTTGAGAAGAATGCTTGCCAAATAACCCCTTGCTAGATAAGCTTGGAATTCGTTTACCTACCCAGACTCTGAGAAAGACCACGGAGACATCTGGCGTCCAGGTGTCTGCACTCTGGGTGACCCCACTCCCCTGCCCTGGTAGAACTGCCTCATAAAAGGCCTGTGAGCCTCAAACTCGGGGTCACCAGCTACTCCTTGCACTGGTGTCCCACGAGCTCGTGTTAAAATAAAGCTTCATTTGTGACTCGATATCGGAGTGGAGCTCTCTGTTTTGAACGCTGACCCTAACAACTAAAGCTGGAGTCATCAGAGAGGAAGGATCTCAATTGAGTAAACACTTTTATAAGGGCCGACTGTAGGCAAACCTGTACAGCATTTTCTTAATTAATGGTTGATATGGAAGGGCCCTGCCTAGTGTAGGAGCCACACCTGGGCTGGTGGTCAAAGGATCTATAAGAAAGCAGGCTGAGCAAGCCATGTGGAGACAGCCTTACTGATGTGTACCAGAACCTCTCCACAGTCTCTGCGTCAGTGCCTGCCTCCAGGTTCCTGCACCATTTGACTTTCTACCTTTTTTTTTTGAGTTGGTGAATTTCATTTATTGGATTTTGACATTTTCTTTCTGAATCTTTTTAAATCCCCCTCTTCCCAGGTCCAACAATGGTAGAAAAACATCACAGAAGTAGGCAAGGCCTTATTAGGCCAGCCCAAAGCCTTCAGAGTTTCTATCTTGACTCCTTCAGCGATAAACAGTGATATGGAAGTATAATAAATCCCTTCCTCCACAACTTGCTTTGGTCATGGTGTTTCATCAAAGCAATAAGACACCATGGAAATGGCAAAATCAGGCTTAAGGGGTTGGGATCCAATGTTGATAATGTGTACAAAAAGTATCTAATACAGTCTCTCTTTCTGTATGACTACAGCATGCTACTACTCCCCTACAAAGACCTCCTATTGATATTAGATGATGTGCAGCCTCCCCATTTTTGCAGTAGATAATAAATGCACAGACTCTCCAGGCTGTTACTGATATAGCTCTATCAATCAAAGCACAGGACCCACTCCTATCCCTGAACATATGTGTGTGTGTGTGTGTGTGTGTGTGTGTGTGTGTGTGTGTGTGTGTGTGTTTTCTTCATTCCTCTTTGCTCCAGTCAGGGCATGTTGTGGGGTATTTGTATACTGTGTGAAGATACAGTGCTGTGATTGGTTTAATAAGAAGCCAAATAGCTAGACATGCAGTGTAGGCAGTACTTACTTCTGGGCAGAGAGAGAGGAAGTAGAAAGAGGAACACAGGATTCCAAGAGACAGAGATCAAGCAAGACATGCAGCAGGAGCAGTAACAGCCATGAGGCAGCATGTAGATTAATAGAAGTGGATTAATTTAAGTTCTGCAAACTAGTTAGGAACTAGCCTAAGATATAGGCTGAGCTTTCATAATTAATAAGTTTCCATGTCATTATTGGGAATGACTTATTACAAGGGCAATTCAGGTGTCTGTCCTGGAAACAAAGAGGAACTAGAGGAACATAGTGGTTTAGGATGTGGAGAAACTGACAAGGGACTTTCAACCAAAATGGCTTCTTCCACATAGAGCTGGAGGCTTGGCGATGTACTATCTGCCCTGGGCATCTTTTCTGGGGTGGGAGTTTATAAGTCAGGAGGTCCTGAGAATCCAAAGAAAGAATGCAAACATGCCTGGTACTAGGAGAGATGTTATCACACAATTGCCAGGCAGGCAAGGATGTGAACTCAAAGTCTGACTGAAACCCAAAGGTGCCCTTGCTTCCTTCTCTCTCTCCAGGCCTCTAGATCTTTCATTTCTTTCTACCTAGGACTTCTTTGAATTCCTTGACAAGAAAATGACTGCCTTATACCTTGTATGTCCTGTTACTGATACATTTCTATTCGATACATTTGAATCTAACTCCATCTTCTTAAAGAAAGGAAAACAAAGTAACTGGACTTGGCCACAGGTGCCAGTCCACTGAACTGTGTTCACTGGTCAAGCTCCATGAACAAGGTATAGATTTCAGCCAGAGAAGATGAGGTATAGACTAGGAAATGCCCCAAGATGAGCTGGCAGAGACTTGCCGTGATCTATCAACATAACCTGCTGGCTTCCCTCTGAATCGTAAAATCTGATATTCCAATGTTTTAAGTAGAATTTTGGGAAGTATAGCTGATTTTAGGGGGCCAAGATAAAAGAACAAAAATGCGTACCTCAATTCACAGCCGCCTCAGCATACCTGTACAAAAAAGGCTGCCTCCAAGGAACACAAACCAAAGCATGTTTGTTTAAAGTTCCACAGAATCTCACAACACAGGCAGATATACCTCAGAAAGGTCTTGCTTCAGCGGCTAGGGCTCTGAATCAGCTAAGAGTATGTGATGTGAATCGTGGTATGTGCCGATGTTTTCGGAAGCAGGCTGGAAAGCAGTGGCTGAACAGGAATGTAAGGTGCTACTAATCTCACTAGGGTGAATCCCACATGCTGAGCAAACACTTCAGAAACAAGAAGACCACAGTGCTGCACAGAAGTAGGAGAGGACTCCTGAGTGACAAAACACCATGCAGGAGGAGAAATTACTACAGGGTCCAGCTCAAATCACAAGCTGGTCCTCAAGTGTGCATCTGGAGCTAATGCACTGTTGATTGACAAGTGTACTATCAGGGCATTTTTAAGGACCCATGTCAGCATCAGCATTTTAACTGTTTTGTCATAAAATCAGAGTTACAATGTAGAGTTATTCCTTGATCTCCCAGGCCCATTTCTTCTCTTTCTCCTGAGTTCAAAAGTTCAAGATTTTTAAATACATACAACTTCTTGCATAGCACAAGGCTCAATGTATGCACGTGGCCACTTGCCCTCTGGAAAGAAGGCCTGACACCTCAGAAATGTTCATCTTTGTTCAGGTGTGGTCACTGGGGGGAACTCCCAAGACTGTCTTGAAAGCCATTTTTTAATTCTTGTTCCAGCTACTTGGACACATTTTCAGTTTTAAAAACCACTGAATCAAGTTGCTGACAAATGGCATTCAGATGATATAGTGGTTTGGAAGAGATCATCCCCCATAGGCTCAGATGTCTGAATAGTTCTGGTCCCCAGCTGCTGGGGCTGTTTGGATGGGTTTGTGATTTATGGCCTGTTGGAGAGAGTATGTAACTGAGAGCAAGCCTTGAGAAGCCAAAAGCCTCATGCCATTCCTAGTGCGCTCTCTCTCTCTCTCTTTGCATCCTGTGTGGGCTTTGAGATGTAATCTCTCATCAGTTCCTGATGCTGCCAGGCCCTCCAAGTGGGACTCTTTCCCCTGAAACCATAAGCCCAAATAAATTATTTCTCCCCCAGTTGCTTTTGATTTTCATCTTCCAGTTAAGAGTCTGTGACTGAGGGCAGTCAGGACAAGAACTCAAATTGGGAACCTGGGGTCAAAAACTGAAGCAAGGGACATGGAAGAATGTTATTTGCTGGCTTGCTTCTCTTTGCTTGCTTAGCCTGCATTCTTATAACCCTCAGGACTACCTGCTCAGAGGTGGTACCACCCATGGTGAGCTGGGCCTTCCCACATCAATAATTAGTCAAGAAAATACCTTTACAGACGTGCCTATAGCCAATCTGATGAAGGCATTTTCTCAGTTGAGGTTCCTCTTCCCAGATAACTCTAGCTTGTTTGTGTTAGAAAAAAATCTAACCCAGACAGGTACTATTAAGAAAGTTCTGCTGCCGTCCAGCCAGTTTCTACACTACGTCACTCCCTGCAGCAGCTTTCCAGTGACTAGGCCAGTGCTGCTGGACCACTCAAGGCAGCTGCTGGCAAGCCTCATCAGCACCTCTGAACTTCTCTGTTAGCTGGAGGGCTATGGATCTATCCCTCTTCAGTAACACTTGGGGAAGTGAGGAAAGGGTAGTCTCCCTCGGGCTTAGGATGCAGCTGTTCTCTGTAGCTACCATTTGAATACTTTTAACCTTGGTGGTATTAATTCTCTGATATATGTTAATTCCTTGTTCTGAATTTTTCCAATCATATGTGAATTACATGTTGTAATCCTAGAATTTGGAAGGTAGATGCAAAAGACCAAATTCCTGCCTACCCTGAACTACACAATAATTTCTAAGGCAGCTGGGGCTACTTTGTAAAACCCTTTCCTCCAGCAACCCAAGGGCTAGTGATTCCATTTAGTAGTGGAATGCTTGCCTAGTATGTGCAGGGTGTTGGACTTGATCTCTAGAACAGAAAAAAAAATCAATCTTCAAATTGGAACATACAGAGTCACTTAGATACAGAGAATGAGTTATGAAGATAAAAAACGAGCAATGTAGAGTGGTGGTGATGATGTGCTGATATTCAATGTGATGAGAACGCTGGGGTAAAACTTCCCAGTGTACCACATGCTTCACATGGGGGTCAGCCAGCCTCTGGACCACTCACAGAACAAAAAATAAAGAAGTGAAACAAAGGGAGATGATGTTAATAATGCAAATTATTCTAATTATATTTCTTATGTACTAGCTGTATTCCTTAAAATTCTGTATATCAATTGTTTTAAGTATGTATAAACATTATATAGAATTTTATTTATAAGACTAATGGAAAATATTCTTTAGAAAGAACTATTTCCTGAAATAAAGAACAAATAATAATTTTCCTATTTATCTTAAGTGTTTGATGGACTTGATGTTTGAAAAGTGATTCCCAATAGTGCCAACACTGTGTCCAGCACTTCCCAAATCATCCACTTACCATTGACCCTAAGACCTCAGGTAAAAGGCACACACCTGTCACTTGCTTGTCTGAGGCCATCACTCTCAGGGGTTATGCCTGGTGAAGGCAGTCTTCAGAAGCTTTGCTGATGGGTAGAGAAGATGTACTGTTCAGTTCTGCTTGGTGTTTGGTTTTGGTTTTGGTTTTGGTTTTGGTTTTGGTTTTGGTTTTGGTTTTGTGTGTTTTTGTTTTTTTTTTTGTCAACTAACTCAAGCTAAAGTCATTCAAGAAAAGGGAACCACAATTCAAAAAATATTTCCATAAAATTGGTCTGTAGGCTTTTTCTTTTGGGTCACTAACCAGCTCCTAAGTAAGGGCACAGACTTATTATTTCTTATGAATGTTCAACCTTAGCTTAGGCTCATCTTGATAGCTCTTATAACTTAACCTGTTTCTCTTCATCTATGTTTTGCCTCAGGGCTTTTTACCTTTCTTTCATTCTGTACATCATACTCCATCTAGCCAGCTGGTGGCTGCCTGGCTGCCTGGCCCTAGATGTCTCTCTCTCTCTCTCTCTCTCTCTCTCTCTCTCTCTCTCTCTCTCTCCCTGTCTCATTTTCTCTTCTTTTCTTAAGCCAAGATTCCTCCTCCCTGTCTGCCAGCTCTGCTTATCCCTCTACTGCCTAGCTATTGGCCATTCAGTTTTTTATTAGACCAATTATGAGCCTTAGGCAGGCAAGGTAAAACAAATGTAACACATCTTTATACAATTAAACAAACTTAGCACAAACAAATATAATACATTTTTACATCATTAACAAAGACAGCAGAAACAAATGTAACATTCCTTCACATAAAGTAATATTCCTCAGCATAAAAAAATATAACACACCTTTGCCTAGTTAAAATAATATTCCACAACATGTAGGCAAACCTGTGGGGCATTTTTAAATTAGTGATTGGTGTGAGAGGGGCTCAGCCCACTGTGGGTGGTGCCATCCCTAGGAAGATGCTTCTGGAGTATAAGAAAGCAAGCTGACCAAGCCAGTAAGCAGCACTCATGCACAGCCCCTGCTTCAGTTCCTTCCTCCTGATTCCTGTCTTGAGTTCCTATCCTGACTTCTTTCAGAGATGAACTATGATATGGAAGTGTAAGCAAAATTCTTCATCCCTGTCTTAGTTAGGGTCTCTATTGCTGTAAAAAGACAGCATGACCATAGCAATCTTAAATAGGAAACATTTAATTGGGGTGGCTCATTTACACTTTAAGAGGTTCAGTCCATTATCATCATAGTGGGGAACATGGCAGTATGCAGGCATATGTGTTGCTGGAGTATCTTATAGGCAACAGGAAGTTGACTGAAACACTGGGCAGTATCTTAAGCATAGGGAACCTCAAGGCCCACCCCTACAATGACACACTTCCCCCACCAAGACTATTCCCACTCCAATAAAGCCATACCTTAGTGCCACTCTCTCTGAGATTATGGGGGGTAATTTCAAACTACCACATTCCACTTTCTGACCCCAATAAGCTTATAATAATATCATAATGCAAAACGCATTTAGTCCAACTTCAAAAGTTCCCATAGTCTATCACAGTCTCAACAATGATTTAAAGTCCAAAGTTCAAAGTCTTTTCTTACATTCATGCAATTTCTTAACTGTAATACCCTGAGAAATCCAAATAAAAAAACAGATCACATATTTCCAACATATAATGACACAGGATATATATTTTCATTTCAAAATGTAAGGAAGGGAGCATAGTGAGGTAATACTGAATCAACCATGTTTAAAAGTTCAAAGTTTTTGTTTTTGTTTTTATCATGGTCTGTTATTCCTCGTTCTCCCTTTCTGTTCTTGATCCAGCTAGGATCTCCTGCTCCCCTAAGCTTTCTTTCCCTCAAATCTTGCCCTTCATTACTCCCACTGTTGTCCAGGTTGTTCATGTAGATCTCATCCATTTCTCTGTCATTGGGTGATTCCTGTGTCTTTCTTAGGGTCCCGTTTTCTAGGTAGCCTCCCTGGAGTTGTGTAGCAGTCTACTCATCTTTGTTTTACATCTAGTGTCCTCTTATGAGTGAGTACATACCATGTTTGTCCTTCTGAGTCTGGATTACCTCACTCAGGATGATTTTTTTCTAGATCCATCCATTTGCCTGCAAACCTCATGATGTCATTGTTTTTCTCTGCTGAGTAGTACTCCATTGTGTATATGTACCATATTTTCTTTATCCATTCTTCAGTTGAAGGGCATCTAGGTTGTTCCAGGTTCTGGCTATTACAAACAATGCTGATATGAACATAGCTGAGCAAATGCCCTTGTGGTATAATTGAGCATTCCTTCGGTATATGCCCAAGAGTGCTACAGCTGGGTTTTGGGGGAGATGGATTCCCAGTTTTCTAAGGAAGCACCATATTGATTTCCAAAGTGGCTATACAAGCTTGCATTCCCATGAAGACCACATGAGAACAGGAATGGGCAGAGTGCTCGAAAGGTCCCCAGAAATCCACAATGATATATCCTCTGTAGACTGCTAGCAATGGTTGAGAGAAAGCCTGATCTGACCTAGTCTGGTGATCAGATGACTAAACACCCTAACAGTCGTCTTGGAACTCTCATCTAATAACTGATGGAAGTGGATGCAGAGATCCTCAGCCAGGCCCCAGGTGGAGCTCCAGGTGTCCAACTGTCGAGAAAGAGGAGGGACTGAAAGAGTGTGAATTGTTGAATCCAAGATTGCAAAAAGCACAGGGATAAATAGCCAATAGAATAGAAGCACATGAATTATGAACCAACGGCTATGGAGCCCCCAGCTAGATCAGGCCCTCTGGATAAGTGAGACAATTGAATAGCTTGATCTGTTTGGGAGGTATCCAGGCTGTGGGACCAGGACCTGTCCTTAGTGCATGAGCTGGTTGTTTGAAACCTTGGGCTTGCACAGGGACACATGCTCAGCCTGGAAGGAGGTGATAGGACCTGCCTGTACTGAATCCACCAGGTTTAAATGAATCCCCAGGGGAGTCTTGGTCCTGGAGGACATGGGAATGGAGGGGAGGGGCTGGGGGGAAGGGGGGGTGTGGGCAGGGGGGAGGACAGGGGAACCCATGGCTTATGTATAAAATTAAAACAAATAATAATAATAATAATAATAATAATAATAATAATAATAATTTTTTAAAAGAAAGTTAAAAATGTAAAAAAAAAAAGTTCTAAGTCTCTTCTGAGATTAACTCAATCTCTTAACTGTAATCCTCTGTAAAATCAAAATAAAAAAGCAGATCACATACTTCTAACATATAATGGCACAGCATACACATTCCCCTTCCAAAATGTAGGGAACAGAGCATAGTGAGGAAATACTGGACCAAAGCAAAACAGAAAACTATCTGGGCAAACTCCAAACTTTGCATCTTCATGTCTGATGTTCAAAGTCTCTTCTCCAACTCCTTTCAGCCTTGTTGACTGCCACACACTTCTTTCTCTTGGACTGTTTCCACTCCTTGATAGCAGCTCTCCTCTGCATGTATCCAACAACTCTGGCATCTCTAACATCTTTGGTTCTCCAAGGCAATCCAGGCTTCAACTTCACAGCTTCACACAACGATCTCTCTACTAGGCCTCCATTAAGGGACACACCACCACATGCCTAGCCTCAGGTGCTTTCTTTAGGCATGAATGCAACTTCCATAACCCATTTCTTCTATCCTTAACTCTAAAGCCAGAACCATGTGGCTGAAGCTGCCAAGTTCTATGGCTTATTGGGGCTGGAACTTGACCCCTTCTTTCAATTTCATCTTTACCAGCTTTCTGTCCTTCACTGCCTATGCTTTCTGTCCTGAAACTTGCTCTGTAGACCAGGCTGGCCTCAAACTCAGAGATCTACCATTCTCTACCTTCCCAGTAAAGGTGTGCCCCACCACACCCAGCTCTAAGCTTTTCTTTAGTTCCTTTTCACAAGTTGGAAACCTAGCTGGGTGGGATCTTGCCCTGAGGTTACCACACTTTAAATTCCATTTCCTAATCCATTTATCTCCTTAAACATGTGAGTTAGCTCTCTTTCACTTTCTGATGCTCTTATTCTCTTCAAAATTTACATTTTGCAACTTACCCTGCTCAGCTTGCTCCTTTTCATTATAAATTTTATAAGCATGAACACTAGTAACCACATGATAGAATCTACACTAGGCAATTCTAATATTTCTTATGCCAATGGAAATAATCCAAAACTCTTCACTTTAGCTTCAGACAGATTCTTCAGACTAGGGCAAAAGGCAGCCACTTTCTTTACAAAAATATCATAAGAACAATCTCTAGGCAATATACTTAAATTCTCTTCTGAAACCTCTTGAATGAGCACCTGAAAGTTCAAATAACTCTTAGCATCTGAGTATTCCATGCTCCTACTAGTATGGCCCATTAAGTAGTGCTTAAAGCATTCCATTGCTTTCATAACCCAAAGTTTCAAAGTCCAAATTCCCCCAAACAAAACCATGGTCAGACCTATCATAACAATATCCTAGTCCCTGGTACCAAATTCTGTCTTATTTAGGGTTTTTATTGCTGTGAAGAGACACCATTACCATGCCAATTCTTATAAGAAAGACATTAAATTGGGGTGGCTCACTTACAGTTTCAGAGGTTCCATCTATTATCATTATAGCAAGGAGCATAGCAGCATGCAAGCAGATGTGGTGGTGGAGTAGTAGCTGAGAGTCCTTTATCTTGCAGACAACAGGAAGTTAACTGAGACACTGGACAGTATCCTGAGCATAGGAAACCTCAAAGTCCACCCCCACATGACACAATTCCTCCAACAAGCCCACACCTACTTCAACAAAGCCACACTTCCTAATAGTACCACTCCTTATGAGATTATGGGGGCTAATTACATTCAAACTGCCATACTCTCCAACTTGTTTTTGGTCAACAACAAAACCCTAAGACAAAAAAAAAAAATTAGACAATAACCCTCTTTTTGGATTGCAATAATTTGTTACCTGGGACGAAGCAGAGGCAAAAGCCTAAGAGACACATTAAGCTTGCTTTTGCAAGCAAGAAGAATCCCTGTGAATGAAAAAAAAAAAGAAGTAAAAGGAGGACATTACTGTTTCTAAGAGGTTAGGGTTTTTATTATAGATATCAGGGAAAGCATAGGCAGACACAGAGAGAACACAGATCTGAACAATTCCAGAGTGAACACGACAAGCAAACTGAACAGGGCCAACTGAGGAGAGGGTAGTAAGGAAAAGGTCAGAGCCAGGAGTCAAGAAACCAGGAAAGCAGGAACCAAGAGTGAAACAGCCAAGAGGCAAAGAGGCCAAGAGACCTATGTAGACAAATGTTTGGATTACATAGGAATCAGAGTAACAGGTATTTTGAAACCCCAGTACTAGGTTTCTCCACCTATGCAGTAAGCCAAATCCAGCTGAATTCAAAGGCAAAGGACCAGGTTTAATCTGAGAAAAGCACTCCTAGGTGATCTTGGGGAAAGGGAAGAGGAGAAAACACATGGCAGGTCTGTGGACTGGAGCTTAAATATGGTTTAGGCATGGTCTTGAGCAGCTCTGGGATAGGAGCCACCATTTGGTAGGCTTTCTGAAAGGCGCAGGGTTTGGAGAGGGAGGAGGGAGAGCTGAGGCAGAGCTTCCAGCAGAACATCCCAACTTTCTTAGATATATGGGTGCTGGTTCAATTCTGGCTACCTCCTGTTGGCATGGAATGATGTGGGGAAAGAGAGTTGGGAGTTTGTGTGCTTACACTCAGTGGGAGGTATGGGTAAAGAAGCATTCTGTTAATTGCCATTCTGGAGGCCTCAGGGATCTCTTTCTTGAGGAAGTGAAGAAGGCAATTTGCTAGGAGAAAAAAATAAGTTGTTATCACCAGCCCTATGAATGGGACTAGCCATGTGGAGAATAGAGATTGCCAGTAAGAATGGAATGGAGTTGTGCCTGAGTTGTACTGACAAAGATGAATGATAAAGGCAGAAGAGCAGATAGGTCCTTAATTGAGAAAATTTGGAAAACCAGAGGGTAGATGGTCCCAGTAAGTAGAATACCTATCCTGGTGCCTGCTTGAGTCTGGAGATATGGTACCAACACTGATGTCCTAGGAGCTTGTGAGGATGGCATGCCAAATCAAGGGATGATATATTCCAGGAGTACATGAGCCATCACACCTGCTGTTTTCCAGGAGGTGGAGAGTGCCTCCGTCCATTCTGTAAGGATGTCAATAAGAGTTAATGGATAATGGAGCTTTTTATGAGTGGGAATGTGGATAAAGTCAACTGCTGGTCTTTGCCTGGTAGGTGTCCCTGGTTGGTATACTCAGGGCTCATGCAGGGGCTAGTATATCTGGAGGGTCCCCTGTGGGTTGGTGTTGGCACACATCTGATGGGAGGAGTGGACCTGTAAATATGGGCTCAAAGATGGGTGGGGTCAAAGAGGGGCTCTGAAGACTGATGTTAGTTTCCACCAGGCCAGATACAGTAGCAGAACTCTTTCCCCAGAAACCTGCAGGTGTCTGTAAAAAAACAGAAACAGATTAATACCTTGGTGTCATAGCAAAGGCTATGTCTTTCAGTTAAAAGGCATGAACATTTTTTTCTAGGGCATGGTTTTAGTCCAGTGAAACATACCTTTAAGTCTATACCTAGAAGATAACCAGAGGAAATTTACTGAACAAAAGAGGTTGATCAAGTGAAGGGGGAGGAGGAAGGAGGCTGAGGAGCAAGGGAGGAGGAACAGAGTTGAACACACATGCATACTTCCATATCATCTTTAATGCTAATCTGTTTTTTTGGGGGGTGAGGGAAGTTGGCATTTCAGCAGAGTTTTGCAATAATGTGGCTGGAGACAATATGGTAATGCTGAAAAGGCCTCTATGCAGTCCAAAAAGCTGGGACCAGTAAAATCCACAGAAATTTAAGTTCTTCTGAAAACTGTTTGTAGTCAGTGACCAGTTATCAGTTGTCAGTACTGCATTTATCAATGCTGAAACTCTGAACCTCCAGAATTCTAGTTTAATAACAGCATAGAAAGGGGACAGAAGTCTGAAACGTCTTTATGTACCATAAGTGGGAAGTTACATCTGAAATCTGTTTATCCTTTATTATGAAGCCTGTGAACCAGGCAAACTTATCTATATTTTTAACAAGAAACTTGACTAGTGAACTAATGAGCTTCCGAGGCAGTTGTAGCCTGAGGTGGGGGATCAGGAGAAGAATTGTTAAACTGGTAACTCTGTCAGTATCCTAGTCATCAAATACCATCAGATCTGTGAAGGATATATGTCTCTTGAGTAAGCAGAAGTGACACAGCTTTCCAGCTACCCCAAGTTCCTCCATGGTCATTGGGTACAGGGGTCCCAGGGCAGTATCAGTCTTCAGCTGCCAGGTCCAGAAGATCTGAAAGGCTTTCCTATGGAGTAGGAATTTGGGGGAGACTGGCCTACCTTGTCTTGGTAAAGTGAGGCAGTCAATTCCCCAGTGTCCTGCTTGTCCACAATCTAGACAGGGTCTTAGCAGTTAGGTGCAAGGCAATTTTATGCTCCATGGCTAGCTCTGCTACAATTAGAGTAAGCTCCAGGTGGAAGTTATTCTGAGGCCATCCATCTTCCTTGGAGGAGATAGGAGATGCTGCCAGGATCTGAATGTCTCTGTTATGGGAAGCCTTTTTTTAAAATGACATATTCTCAGATCTCTGAAGCATTTGAGGATCAGGAGTCATTATCTGTTAGGTATCAGCAATTTACTATCTCTAGAAGGCAAAACCCAGTTTTCACAGTGTAAACAATGTAGTCTTTCTAAAATCAATACCAAGGGAATTGCTCTTACATTATAAAATGTGGCTTCCAGCAAGATACATCCCTGTACATGAATGCATGGAGGTGCAGCTTTAATACTTCATTAAACCAGCATTGTTTTAAATCCTATCTTTCATAAACCTTGTTTTTAGGACAGGACAGGAATTATTATACAGAAATCTATCCTAATCCAAAATATTTTGGAGACCTGTTGTCTCTTGATAGACCCTTTATTTAAGATGGCAATAAAGTCATATGACCTCCCTCTTCTCCAACCTTAGTCAAAATGGTGGCTGCCCACATGTTGTATTTAATTAAGGTGGTAGCAGACCACATGATGTTTACCAGAGCAGTTCCAATTTGGAGTTACCAGTTTTAAGCTAACTTTTTGTTTCAGATTTTTTAACCATACCCAATTCTTTAGCTGCTTTTCTTTTTCAATAAGGCAGAACAGCATAAAATAACTTTCTGTCATCACATCAGATTCAGCAAATCCCAGAGGCAAATTCTGAGCCCAGGCAGCTAGTTGTTACCAAGATACACATAACATGTACACTCACTCACTCAGGCGTCCAAGACCAGTCAGAAACAAGCATGCAGTGGCCACATTTCCACCCATACGCACAAAATTGATAGGATTTTTTTTAAGATTGTTATTTATTTATTCCTTTGTTCGTTCGTTTATTTATTTATTTATTTATTTATTTGTTTATTTATTTATTTATTACATATACAGTGTTCCATGTGTATGCTTGCACACCAGAAGAGGGCACCAGATCTCATTACAGATGGTTGCGAGCCACCATGTGGTGGCTGGGAATTGAACTCAGTATCTCTAGGAGGAGCAGCCAGTGCTCTTAACCTCTGAGCCATCTCACCAGCCCTAGATGGGATTTTTTAATAGAAAGAGAAACAAAACCTTCCTGGAAACCATGTTCAATGACCAACTTAAAAATCCTGATATAAGAGTTTGCAGTGTAAGAAACCATAGGAATAAAAGACGTTTTTGGAGTGAGAAACTTGAGAGTAAAAGCACACTGCAGGACTGCAGTGGAAATGGAGAGTCAGCCCAGTGGGTCTGCAATTCACCTGCAAGGGGAGGGAAAGCCAGGAAGCGGCAGAAGGTAAGTCCATATGGGTCTGCAGGCCATGAGCCAGAGCCAAGAGGAGAACACAGGCAGCTGGAGCTTAAGCTATGGGTCTCCTAGGCTTTTGGAGGAGGAGAGCAAACAGCCATGTGCTGGGCATGAAGCAGCCAGTGTCCCTGGCTTTTATCTACACCTTGTAACAAACAGAACAAGACATGTATGCAGTTTAGGATGGGAAACCAGTCAGGAACAGGATCTATTGTGGGAAGAATTCCAGTGTGGCCAGACCAAATGCCAGGGAAGCCTGGTGAGCAAAGTCAAAGTGGGCAGCTTCGGTGGACTCTGCCAAGGTGTTCCAAGAAGAGAAAACAGCAGGAACAGTGCAGCAGGGGAACTGAGAGAGTGACTGAGTGAAAAGGTTGTGTTAAAGCAAAGGAATGAGAAGCAGGGAAGAGGGGGCAGACAGAAGACATAGACAAACAGGGAAAGGGGAAGGGCCAGGAATGTAAAGCTCATAACACTGGAAAATGAGCTCAAACCAATGCATGGTGTAAGACAGCCCCAATTTGAACAAGTTTTGTGGGAGATACTGCAAAGGTGTCTGGGGATTGACTTGAACCCACAAGTACCCATTCACAATCCTTTTTCTGGAGACCAAAGGGTACAGGTCCACATCTGTCTGGTTCTATAAACCTATGGCTGGGAATGTTATGGAGATGCCTCTGTTATAGGCATCTCCCACACAAGGGAACCTCAAGGGGCAAGGGCTCTTCCTACCCTGGAAGTGGGCCAGAGTTACTTGGTGCTCAATGACCCAGAAGGTAACCAGAAGCCTTTGACTCAGAAAGGGTCAGAAGAGTCAGAAGAGATCCTGGATCCCTTATAGGCTTTTGGTTTGGAAATGGGTGACTTACCAAACAAAAGTAGGTCAGTGTGGTGGAGGTGGGGTGGAAGGGAGAGTGGCTTCCCACATTGCTGGGTTACCAGTAGCGAATGTGCCCAAGTGGCCAATGACAGGCAGGGGAGCCCCAACTCTACCTGGACTTGGCAGCAGATGATAAGTATTTTGAATCTCTGGTATTAGGTTTCTCTGATGATGCAATAAGCCAATGGAGCTGAATTTAAAGGTAAAGGACCAGGTTTAATCTGAGCAAAGCATTCTCTAGTCATCTGGGGTAGGAGAAATCTGGGTAGGTCTATGGACCAGAGTTTAAATGCCCTGTAGGCAAAGCCTTGAGCAGCTCTGGGGGAGGAGCCACTGGCAGGCCACTTGGTGGGCTTTCTGAAAGGGGCAAGGTTTGGAGAGGGAGGGAGCCTGAAGCAGAGCTTCCAGTGGAACACAGAGAAGCTAAAGGAAGGAAAACCCAGCCTAGTCCCTGGGCTGGAGAGTTTGGCGTAGGAGGCAGGTTATGCCAGTCAAGATTATTCCATAACAGATACTAGCTACGTGGAGAAGCTGGTGGACAGCATCCACTTTGATATGTTAATAGGCACCTCAGTTAAAATGTCTCATTTGAGAACTAACATCTCAGGCTTTTTGTTGATGGTATCGGGTGATAATTACTTCTGTCTGAAATAGGGGTGTCATTGGGGAAAGGGAAGCAGGAAGACTGAAATGCTGGTCAAGCCTGGAAAGAGATATACAGGCTGTTTTGCTCACTGCCTGGGTCCTTTAGAGCCACCTGGGGCTAGGGAAGTGCAGGATGCTTTGAAGTAATCTGTGAGGCGGGACCACCTGGGGCTAGCCACTTTGAACCATTTTGGGGTGCAGAAGCACAAGCCAAAAATCCATCAGAAGCATCTAGGGCTGGCATGTTTGGGGTAGTTTGCAGTCTCCAGTTGATTAGAAATCTGATGTAACAGATACAGACTTGGGACAGAAGGTAAAGTTAAGGAGCTTGGGGGACAATTTGTATTTTGGATATACACGTCCATGTCCTGGTAGATGGGTGAGGGGAGTCCCAGGACCAGTGGAAATGTAGAGAGATCCCACCCTCAGGAATAGGCAGGAGACTGGGAAGCCTAAGCTGTTGATTGACAGAAGTGCTAATTTGGAGTCCTTGACCAGAAAGAAGTGGATTCAAGTATCATGATTCCCTGAAGCTTACAAGAATTTGTTTACATTTAGAGATTATTTTTAGCATAATTTAAGTCTATACTTAGAAGACAACCAAAGGAGAATTTAAACTTTGAGTTTGTAAGTATGATGTAATCTGTGCTTTACCAGGGCTAGATTAATAGCTTATCAGAGCTCCACTGATTATTTTTTACATACCTTAAAACACCTTCTTTGACCCTCACAACTTACTAAAGCTTTCACATCTTCAGACCTTTACAATTTACATTTGTATGCCTTAATTACTTTCTTAGACCCTCAGAACTTAAACTTTAAACCTTTTTTTTTTCAATAATTTACCATGAGACATAGATGTTAGGTCTCAAACCCAGGACAAACTGGCTAACTGGGGTGCCTATTAATATATCAGAGTGATGCTATCTGGCCAGCTCCTCTGAGCCTTGCTAGTACCTGTTACAGAGACATCCTCACTGGCATATTCTAACCTGTTTCTCTTTTAGATGAGATTAATCTCATGTAGTATAGGGTGGCCATAAATTTACAGAAATCCATACTGATCTTTGCCTCTGCCTCTTGAGTGCTAGGATTAAAGGTGTGTGTCACCACTGCCTGACCTCTATGGCTAACTCTGTGGCCGTCTCTGCCCTCTGATCTTAAGGCAAACTTTATTTGTTAAGAGTACAAAGAAATTTCACAAATTTATAAACTATTATGTAATTCACTTCATACCAAGCTTTCTTTCGTCTCCTATTGGAATTTTCCCTGGGACCCGCTCTGAGAAAATCCCTCCCAGGCCCTGGGGAAGATGCTACATCCAGCAGGGGGTTATCTGAGGGAAAAGAATCTAGGAACACCATGCTCTTTGGTCCATCACTTTATTTCTCTAAGACAAAATTCTGTCTAAACAGCTTCAGTTCCTCTGTGTCCCTTCTTTTTCTGTCCCCTCATAGCCCTAGTAATGAAATGCCCCCCGTCTCAGTAACTTAGCCTAAGAAACAGCCTTGAGAAAGATAATTGGAAAAGTAACCTTGAGTCAAGGCAGGAGATATCGAACACCCGGTCTTGGGAGGAACAAACCTTGAGTCAGAACAAGATATCTATAATTGGCTACCTGGCCTTGGAGAACAGACAGCTGCACATTCCTGAAAATTAAAGATAGCCCCCAAGTTCACCCTGGCATAATTTGAATTAACCAATGGGGACCCTGTAACTATGTTTCTCGCTTCTGTAACTGTGCTTCTGCCCCCAGGACTCTATAAGAAGTCCCCCTTCCCCTAGGAAGGCGCGCAAGTCCTCCGAGAGACTTGTCGCCCCAGGTACCTGTGTATTCAAATAAACCCTCTTGCTGTTTGCATCTGATCCATGGTCTCGGTTTGTTCCTTGGGTTTGGGGTCTCTCTTCAGGAAAGGTCCCCTGTGGGGAGCTTTCTTTCATTGGAGGTCCCACCGAGATTGAGACCCCTCCCCAGGACCACCGACCCACCATCAGGAGGTAAGCCGGCCGGCCTCGGTATTTATGTTTAAGCTCGAGCCGTCCTGTGTCCGTTTTGTCTCTGTGCTGTCTGTTTCTATGTTTGAGCTCTGTTCCTGCGCAGCGTCTGGAGGGACCAGGAAAGGAGGCGGGCAAGGTCTGCCGTGAGGCCGGGCCGCCTGATTGTAGTGCCGGGAGAGGAGGCAGGCAGACTTGCCGTGAGGCCGGGCCGCCTGAGTCCCGCACTAGGGTATCTCCCCTAGTGTTCTGTATCGGGGTGAGGCTGAAGGGGCTGACGAGCCCGGACTTCGCTCACCAACCCTGGAAGACGTTCCACGGGAGTCTGAAGTCCCCTTTGGGGCACGGTTTTACACTCACGTATCCAAGGGATACGTGGTGTCTGTTGGAGAGGAGGGATCCGGACCCTCACAGCACTCTCCGTCTGAGTTTCTGCTCTCGGTTTGGAGCCAGAGCCGCGCAGCGTATGTCAGTCTTGTTTGCGTTTGTCTGCCGTTTGTTATTTACTGTCTGAGCGCTCTCTTCCTAGAAACAGCTATGGGACAGACTGTCACCACACCCTTGAGCCTCACGCTTGGCCACTGGTCAGACATGAAAGCACGAGCCAGCAACGAGGGACTTGTAATTAAGAAAAAAAAATGGATCACCCTTTGCAAGGCTGACTGGGTCACAATGAATGTAGGATGGCCTCGCGAGGGAACTTTTAATCTCAGTCTAATTTTACAGGTGGAGGGAAAAGTCTTCGCTCCGGCCCCCCATGGCCACCCGGACCAGGTTCCATACATCGCTATCTGGAAACTCCTAGCGACCAACCCCCCCCCATGGGTTAAGCCGTTTCTCTTCCTGCCAGCGCCCCCGGCCTTCCCCCCCACAGCACCGCTGCCCCCTCTTGCCCCTCCTACCTCCTCCCTTTACCCTATTCTCCCACGAAAGGATCCCCCTAAGACCCCTGTCCTTCCTGCGGACTCCAATTCACCCCTTATTGACCTTTTGACAGAGGACCCACCGCCGTACCCGGGGAATCCAGCGCGGGAAGCGGCGGTTCACGGGCCCGCTGCGCCAGCCGCGCCAGCGGCGGCGGCGGCGGGAGTGCAGGGGGGAGTGCAGGCGGTTCACGGGCCCGCTGCGACAGCGGCGGCGGCAACGGCGGCGGCGGAAGTCCCCGAATATCCTTTACAGGGACAGCCCTCTCCAATTGCCGGTCGCCTACGAGGAAAGCGCGATGAACCAGCCAAAGTATCCAGGGCCTTTCCCCTCAGGGAAGGCCCCAGTCACCAGCTTCAGTACTGGCCGTTTTCGGCCTCTGATCTCTACAATTGGAAACAGCATAATCCTCCATTCTCTAAGGACCCTGTTGCCTTGACTAACTTGATTGAGTCCATTTTAGTGACCCACCAGCCTACATGGGATGACTGTCAGCAGTTACTGCAAACCCTCCTGACAGTGGAGGAGAAGCAGCGAGTCTTCTTGGAGACCCGGAAGCAGGTTCCTGGAGATGATGGAAGACCCACCCAACTGCCTAATGTTATTGATGCAGCCTTTCCCCTCACCCGCCCGAACTGGGACTTCATGACCCCAGAAGGTAGGGAGCACCTACGTCTCTTTCGCCAGTTGCTCTTAGCAGGTCTCCGGGGGGCTGCTAGGCGCCCCACCAATTTGGCTCAGGTTAGAAATGTGGTCCAGGGAAAGGATGAGACGCCGGCAGCATTCCTGGAAAGACTTAAAGAGGCCTATAGAATGTATACCCCATATGATCCGGAAGATCCAGGACAGGCGCCGAGCGTCATCTTGTCTTTCATCTATCAGTCAAGTCCAGATATAAGGGCCAAGTTACAGAGACTAGAGGGATTGAATTCGTTCAATTTGTCAGATTTATTAAAAGAAGCAGAAAAAGCTTTTAATAAAAGAGAAACTCCCGAAGAGCGGGAGGAGAGAATATGGCAGAGACAGGAAGAAAGAGATAAGAAACGTCATAGGGAAATAACTAAAGTCCTGGCCGCTGTAGTGTCTCAGGGACAGGTCAGGGAGGGAGTTAGAAAGGGAGATCAAAAAAGGATACCCCTTGACAAAGACCAATGCGCCTACTGCAAAGCGAGAGGACATTGGGCTCGTGACTGCCCAAAGAAACCTCGAGGGCCTAAAAAAACTAAGACAGGAGCCACGAACCTCCTCAATCTGGAAGATTAGGGAGGTCAAGGCCAGGAGCCCCCCCCTGAGCCTAGGATAACTCTCAAGATCGGGGGGCAGCCAGTGACCTTCCTGGTGGACACCGGAGCTCAACATTCAGTCCTGACCCATACCGGAGGCTCCCTCAGTGACCGCACAGCTTTGGTCCAGGGGGCCACAGGTAGCAGGAGATATCGATGGACCACCGAAAGAAAGGTTCAGCTGGCATCTGGACAGGTAACCCACTCTTTTTTGCATATACCTGATTGCCCTCACCCATTATTGGGCCGAGACCTATTGACTAAACTCAAGGCTCAGATCTACTTTGATGACAAGGGGTCAACCGTTACGGGGCCCAAAGGGACCCCCCTACAAGTCCTAGCCCTAAGACTGGAAGAGGAATACCGCCTCTTTGAATCCGAGTCCTCTAAGGAGCCACCGGAAGGGATACAGGGCTGGTTGAGAGAATTTCCCTCAGCATGGGCCGAGACCGGCGGCTTGGGGCTGGCTCACGACCAACCCCCCCTTGTTATTCAATTAAAAGCCTCTGCCACTCATGTTTCAATCAAACAATATCCCATGCCCCGGGAAGCCCACGAGGGTATTAAGCCACACATCCAGAGGCTCCTGGACCAGGGGGTACTCGTGCCCTGTCGATCCCCTTGGAATACCCCCCTCCTGCCAGTAAAAAAACCCGGGACAGGGGATTACAGACCAGTTCAAGACCTGAGGGAGGTTAATAAACGGGTTGAGGATATACACCCCACAGTGCCAAACCCTTATAACCTCCTCAGCACTCTTCCACCAACCCATATTTGGTACACGGTATTGGACTTAAAGGATGCCTTCTTCTGTTTGAGATTGCATCCCCAGAGCCAGTTGCTATTCGCTTTTGAATGGAGAGACCCAGAAATGGGACTTTCAGGACAGTTGACTTGGACTCGGCTCCCCCAGGGGTTTAAGAACAGCCCGACCCTCTTTGATGAGGCCCTACATTCAGACTTGGCCGAGTTCCGGGTCGAACACCCGGCCTTAATCTTGTTCCAATATGTGGATGACCTCCTCCTAGCAGCCAGAACCCAAGCGGAATGTTTAAGAGGCACTCGGGCCCTTTTGACTAAACTGGGACAGAAGGGCTATCGGGCTTCGGCCAAGAAGGCCCAGATTTGCCAAAGCAAGGTCATTTACCTGGGTTACACCCTGGAGGGAGGACAGAGATGGCTCACGAAAGCAAGGAAGGAGGCCATAATCTCCATACCCCCTCCAAGGAACCCCCGCCAGGTGCGAGAGTTCTTAGGTACAGCCGGCTACTGCCGCCTCTGGATCCCAGGTTTTGCCGAGATGGCTGCCCCATTATATCCTCTCACCAAGCCCGATGTCATGTTCCACTGGGGAGAGGAGCAACAGCAGGCCTTTCAACAAATTAAGAGGACTTTACTCAAGTCACCAGCTCTTGGCTTGCCAGATCTGACTAAGCCTTTTGAACTATTTGTGGACGAGAACTCAGGCTTTGCAAAAGGAGTACTGGTACAGAGACTGGGGCCATGGAAGAGACCTATAGCTTATCTCTCCAAGAAATTGGACCCAGTGGCTGCAGGTTGGCCCCCTTGTCTGCACATGGTAGCCGCCATCGCTGTCTTGCTCAAGGACGCAGGGAAACTGACTTTGGGACAGCCATTAACTGTGTTAGCCTCCCATGCGGTGGAAGCTCTGGTCCGGCAGCCTCCAGATAAATGGCTCTCAAATTCCAGGATGACCCACTACCAGGCTCTGTTGTTAGACACAGACCGAGTGGTGTTCGGACCAGTTGTCTCCCTCAATCCCGCCACCCTGCTGCCCTTGCCAGATCCGTCAGAGGAGCACAATTGCCTCCAGATTCTGGCAGAGGCCCATGGTACCCGCTCCGACCTAACAGATCAACCGCTGTCGAACCCAGATTTCATCTGGTTCACGGATGGGAGCAGCTTTCTTCAAGAAGGAGAACGGAGGGCTGGAGCAGCAGTCACTACTGCAACAGAGGTAATTTGGGCCTCACCACTGCCGCCCGGAACATCGGCCCAAAGGGCAGAGCTGGTCGCACTGACCCAGGCCCTCCGGATGGTGGAAGGTAAGAGACTCACGGTCTATACTGATAGCAGATATGCCTTCGCTACTGCCCATGTACATGGAGAAATATACTGGAGGAGAGGCCTCCTGACCTCAGAGGGCAAGGAAATTAAGAACAAAAAAGAAATTTTAGACCTCTTAAGGGCTTTGTTCCTCCCACATCAGCTCAGCATTATACACTGTCCCGGGCACCAGAAGGATGACTCTATAATAGCACGGGGAAATCGGCTGGCCGATCTGACGGCCCGGACAGTGGCCTTACAACCCCCCCAGGGGCGACGAGCTGCTGGTCTTGCAGGACAACCAACAGCCAAGCAGAGACCCCATGCCCTACAGCCCGGAGGACCAGGAACTAGCAAAGAAAATGGGGGCGGAATGGAGCCCCGAACGACAAGCTTACATCATAGATGACAAATTGGTTATGCCAACTTCCCACACAAAATACATGCTCAAATTCCTCCACGCGCTAACCCACTTAAGCAAAAACAAGATGAAGGCCCTTCTGGCTGATGAGGCCTCGAACACTGTATTATTAAATCAGGAACAGGTCCTCCAACAGGTGACTTCCAGCTGCCCTGCTTGTGCCCAAGTCAACTCAGGAAAAACCCATCTGAACGGAGGAAGCCGCCTGCGAGGCCACCGCCCCGGAGTCCATTGGGAACTTGACTTCACTGAGGTAAAACCCAGGCTATATGGATACAGATACCTTCTGGTTTTTGTAGACACTTTTTCAGGATGGACGGAGGCTTTTCCTACTAAGAAAGAAACTGCTACCGTGGTAACCAAGAAACTCCTGGATGACATCTTTCCCAGGTATGGAATGCCCCAGATATTGGGGTCAGACAATGGGCCCGCCTTCATCTCCCAGGTAAGTCAGAAGGTGGCCAGGCTATTGGGGATCAATTGGAAACTTCATTGTGCATACCGCCCCCAGAGCTCAGGACAGGTAGAACGCATGAATAGAACCATTAAGGAGACTTTAACCAAATTAACGCTTGCAACTGGCACTAGAGATTGGGTGCTCCTACTCCCACTAGCCCTTTACCGAGCCCGGAATACTCCTGGGCCTCACGGCCTAACCCCGTTTGAGATTTTATATGGGACCCCCCCACCAATAATAAACTTCCTTCACCCTGATATCTCCTCTTTTGCCACTAGCCCTACCCTGGAGGCGCACCTTCAAGCCCTCCAACTGGTACAAAAGACGGTGTGGAAACCCCTGGCCGATGCCTACCGGGAGCAACTGAATCGCCCGGTGGTGCCTCACCCATTCAAGATTGGGGACTCTGTCTGGGTCCGACGCCACCAATCCAAGAACCTAGAGCCGAGGTGGAAAGGACCATACACTGTCTTGCTAACTACTCCCACTGCACTCAAGGTTGACGGGATAGCAGCGTGGGTCCACGCGTCACATGTGAAGGCCGCCAAAGAACCCGACGAAGCCGAGAGCACCAAGACGTCTACATGGAAAATTCAACGTTCTCCAAACCCACTAAAGATAAGACTTACCCGTGGGTCCCCCTAATTCCCCTGATAGCCCTCCTAACGTTAGGAGGGGCATCACCAGAGAGCCCCCACCTGGTTAAGAAAATTACCTGGCAGGTCATTTCCCAGACTGGAGACATGGTCTGGTCCACGACTGCTCAACACGCCCCTAACACATGGTGGCCCTTCTTGACTCCCAAAATATGTGATCTAGTCGCTAGGCTTGATACCTGGGATATCCCCGAATACACCCACATTAATAGGCCCCCTGTCCTAGATTCAGACCACAACAATATTATGTTCCGGAAGAAGCGGGCCATACAGACTGGGGATAGAACCCAAGGGCACTATATAGCCGACTCGCCTGGCTGTCGAACACAGTCAGCCTATAGAAAGCTGCAGCAGACCCAGCTGTATGTATGCCCTAGGGACGGAAGGGATTGGAATACGGCTTACAAATGTGGGGGACTAGAATCTCTGTATTGTGCAAAATGGGGATGCGAAACGACCGGGGACGCATACTGGGAGCCTAGTTCCAGTTGGGATCTCATCAGGGTGGGACGAAGCCGGAAGGGAGAAGATTCACTAAACATTTCCTTCACCCCGAAGGGCACAAAGTTCTCTTCATGGACTGATGGCCGATCTTGGGGAGTTAGGTTCTATATGACAGGAGCAGACAAGGGATTTACTTTCCAAATAAAGCAAAAAATAGAATCAGTTAACGTTCATGTGGGCCCCAACCCTCTTCTCCCAGAACAAAAGTCACCCTCGCAACCGGAGAGGGCCCCAGCCCAGCTCCCCCACCTGTCTACTACAATGTCTCCTACAGTTAGCCTGTCCACCACTGCTTCCCTTGTAATACCGGGCACTGGAGATAGGCTCCTAGAATTAATCCAAGGAGCATATCTAACCCTCAACCTTACTGCCCCAAACAAAACCAGAAGCTGCTGGCTTTGCCTAATTTCAAGTCCCCCTTACTATGAAGGGGTTGCTGTTACGGGGAAATTTACTAACCATACTACCCCATCCACAGAATGCACCCGCACCCCTCAACATAGGTTGACCCTATCCAAAGTTGCGGGACAAGGATTATGTATAGGAAAGATGCCCAGGTCTCACCAGTTCCTATGCAATACCACCCAACATATGACCGGGGGCTCTTACTACCTGCTAGCCCCCACTGGAACCTATTGGGCCTGCAGCACTGGGTTGACTCCATGTATTTCTATGGCAATACTTAATCTGACCTCTGATTATTGTATACTGATAGAATTATGGCCCAAAATTATCTATCATAACCCCGAATATGTATTTACCTATTATGAGGAACGATACAGGTTCCCTCGAGAGCCAATGACTATGACCATGGCCTTACTGCTGGGGGGATTAACTGTCGGGGGTATGGCCGCAGGTATAGGAACTGGCACTGCGGCACTCATGGAAACTGCACAATTCAAACAACTACAGATGGCTATGCACACTGACATCCAGGCCCTAGAGGAATCCATAAGTGCCCTGGAAAAATCCCTTACATCGCTATCTGAGGTTGTTTTACAAAACAGGAGGGGGTTAGACATCCTCTTCCTACAAGAAGGTGGCCTATGTGCGGCCATTAAAGAAGAATGTTGCTTCTATGCAGATCATACTGGAGTAGTCAGGGATAACATGGCTAAATTAAGAGAAAGATTAAAACAGAGACAACAACTATTCGAGTCACAACAGGGATGGTTTGAAGGATGGTTCCAAAGGTCACCCTGGTTTACCACCCTTATTTCCACCATCATGGGCCCCCTAATCATCCTCCTGCTCATTTTATTATTTGGGCCATGTATCTTCAATAGATTGGTACAATTTGTTAAGGATAGGATTTCTGTTGTCCAGGCTTTGGTCCTAACCCAGCAATATCAGAGGCTCCGACAACCAGAGATGGAGCTGACTCCTTATTCTCCATCTTAAAATGAAAGATTCCATTTACGACAAAAGAAAATGGGGGAATGAAATGCCCCCCGTCTCAGTAACTTAGCCTAAGAAACAGCCTTGAGAAAGATAATTGGAAAAGTAACCTTGAGTCAAGGCAGGAGATATCGAACACCCGGTCTTGGGAGGAACAAACCTTGAGTCAGAACAAGATATCTATAATTGGCTACCTGGCCTTGGAGAACAGACAGCTGCACATTCCTGAAAATTAAAGATAGCCCCCAAGTTCACCCTGGCATAATTTGAATTAACCAATGGGGACCCTGTAACTATGTTTCTCGCTTCTGTAACTGTGCTTCTGCCCCCAGGACTCTATAAGAAGTCCCCCTTCCCCTAGGAAGGCGCGCAAGTCCTCCGAGAGACTTGTCGCCCCAGGTACCTGTGTATTCAAATAAACCCTCTTGCTGTTTGCATCTGATCCATGGTCTCGGTTTGTTCCTTGGGTTTGGGGTCTCTCTTCAGGAAAGGTCCCCTGTGGGGAGCTTTCTTTCAGTAATAGGTAAGCTCTTGTGCTTTTGATCTCATCTTCATTGCCTGTTCCTTCATCCTCCATCATTCCTCCCTCTTCTCCTCTCCTGACCTGATTCACCTACAATTTACAAAAAAGCAAAAAACAAAACAAAACAAAACAGAAAATCTGCCTTCTTCCTTTCTTTCTGGACATGGCTCTGCTTGGCCAGGAATTCTGCTCCAGTCTTTACTGCTCCCGGTTATACAAAAAGCCCAATTGTCTCAATCAATAGCTCTGCAATGCTACTAAGCCTGAAGGAAAGAGATGGTCTGAGCTTTCCATTTGCACAAGAAACAAAGCTATGCATCTACAGCCCACCTGTCTCCTAGGCCCTGCAAGGAGATCAACAGAAGTTCTGACTGTTTATGCTGTTTGCCACATGGTCTAGTAGCATATGAACACACAAGAATTTCATAGCAGAAGACAGCTGATATATTAAAAACTGAATAACATCAAATATTCCTTGATAAATAGCTTCCTCTAAAAAAAATTCCTTAACTTTTCTAGTTATAGCTTTAATATACAACTGGATCTCTACAATATATTCTCACGACCTGCTGCAACTCCCCTTTTCTTGTATAGTTAAAAAAAAAAGAGGATGTTTAATTCTCTCTAGGTCAGCAAAAGATGTAGATAAATATTAAGTTTAGAGATGACTGGAAAATGGCAATGATTAGTTAATATTGATATATGATCAATATTTATATCAATAATATATATTTATAATCTATAAAGTATATTTATAATCAATCATCTATATTAATGGCAAGCTGAGAATTAGTCTAACCATCTAATAGGTATATTTGTATATAATTAGAATATCTCTGTCCCAAGAAGTGGGCAGAGGAATAACATAAAAATCTATCATCAGCTAGTATATCATAATATGGTCAAATGTGTCTAAATACTATGATTCTGATTTATCAAAAAGAAATGGCTAGTTTGGAACATTGACACTATCTATTAATCTCTGACAGCAGTATAACTTTGGTTAAACTGTATTTTAGAGAGGTATTATTAGATAAAATTACCTGAATTAGTCACAAGCATCTGTGGGATCAAGGCTGCAGCTGGAATTTATCTAATTTAAATTTGTAATCAATGCAATTTTAAACCATTAGCTATGAGAGGACAGTAATAACCTGTGTCAGGGTATACATAGCAAGACTTACATATATAACTATTGTGAAAAGTACATGAGGGGACTATCTGATAGTATATACATTTCAGGATCAAGAGCAGAATTTATGCAATTAATAATAAAATGGTTTTTTTTAAGGGCAGTCCAGCCCCTGGGCTGGAGAGTTTACTACAGAAAGAGAGGTCAGTGACAAAGGGGCTGTAGAAATCATTCTTGATTACTTCCTGCTGATATGAGGGTGAAGATAAGGGTCTTAAAGGCTGGATGCAGTGGAAACCCAGGAAGAGCAGGCTGTTTCAGGCTCTGTAAGACATGTGTAGCAGGATTTCTTGTCTCTTGAGATGGAGGGCAGTGTGCAGGGTTGAGCTGGGCAGCACATCCATATAGGCTGGAGGATGGGGTGCAGACCTGCAGCTAGATAGAATGTCCGTGGTCCAGAGGACAAAGACCTGAAACTCTTTAAATGATTAGAATTCCTGTTGGGAAAAAATATATATGTATTAATAGTAGAACATGCAGTTGAGGAGTTTTAAAGATGAAGAATTTTAAAGAGGAAACATTTTCTCTTAGGTGTACCTATGGAATATTAAATGCATGGTTTTAGCAGATGAGAAAAGGAGTTATCAAGCCAGGAAGAGGGCAGCTGAATCTCTATAATATATTCTTACGACCTGCTGTATATGTTTTCAAAGTTAAGCCTAAAGCAAGTAACTAAAACAAATAAAGTTTATTTAAAAATCAGGTACACTTAATAAATATATGGTCCTCAAACTCTTCAGAGATCTGCTGAATATGACATTTAAAATGTTTAATTACTAGGGTGATGGTGGTTTACTCCTTTAATCCCAGTACTTGGGAGGCAGAGGCAGGCGAATCTTTGTATTCCAGAACAGCCAGGACTACACAGAGAAACCCTTCAAAATAGATAGATAGATAGATAGATAGATAGATAGATGGATGGATGGATAGATAGATAGATAGATAGATAGATTAAAAAAAAACACAACTTCCTATAATAGACAAAAATGCCAGATCCTAAAATCAACCTTAAAGTCTCCAAAGAAAACAATAGGGCACCAACTAATCCACCTGGATTTCGGTAATGTTAATCATTGGGAAAAACTGCTCCATTCCTCCTCTGCTGCCAGGGCTCTGCCCAAGCTGTGTATGCCATTGGGTTGACTGCCCTACTCTGTCTCGTCCTTCTCCAAAGGAAAATCTCTCAGACCTTCTGGGTCTGATACCCAAAGGCCATGCTGCTCTTGTGGTAGCTGAAGATCAAATGCTGTCCTGCAAGACAGCTAAAGATAAACTGCTTCTGCCCCTATAAGGCCATCAAAACGGTGGGAGCCTAGGATAACCACTCAAGTATGTTAAGTCACTGTCATCTTAACTGATACATAGGCCATTTGGGTTATGCATCCTGCTATAATGTATCCATCAGATCTCTCAGGATCTTGACTGGCTAACTGTAAGCTTTAGCCTCAACAGCATACCAGCCTCTTCACCAAGGCTGCAGCTGCCTTGTTAGTTCCTTTAAATCAGGCCTCAGGCCTTGCATTTCTACAGCTGCTGGGAGTCCTGCTGAGATAAACAGACAAAGACAGTTTACCTTGCTGGCAGACTCCACACTAATATAAACTCACAAAACTGTTTCAAAGTAACTTTTTACTATTGACTTCTTTAGAGGAACTTGCTTTACAATAATTGCTCTCAGTAATCAACCACGTACTGCATGAAAAAATAGTAAAAGGACATGACTGCTCCTAAGGGGTGAAGGTTTTTATTTAGCTATAAGGGAGAGCATATTCAGAGGCAGACTGTGCTGACTGTGGCTGAAGGCATGCTTGCTCTAAGCAGAGGGAAAAGCAGAGATAAGAGGGGGCCTGAGGGAAGAGCAGGGAAAAACAAAGACTCCTAGAACAGTCAAAGACTTGAGGAATGCCTGATTAACATTTTTCACTAAATTTCAATAAATAGAATAAAAATACAATTATACTGGATGTTTTAAAATTGCTTTTTAAACCTTAAGGTATTATGAGATGAATAAACACCACCTGCAAATTTCACATTAGCAGTTCATTGTTTTGTTAATCAAATCAACTTTAAAATTCTATGTATAATAATACTGATAAGATAGTTAAGATTTGTTAAGCAAATCAACTTTACAATTCTATATATAACATAGTAAGATAGTTGACCCTCTTACTGTATATTTTATATAACACTTCCTGGAGAGTTCATGTGTAATGGAAGGTTAGCAGTTCAGTGCTGAGGCTGGAGTCCTGGCATTAGAGCTGAAGACGGTGTACCCTGAGAGCTGATGCTGGTGTGCCCTCTTGTGGAAATGTGTCACACTGCACAAGCTTTTGCCTTTTTTTTTTAAATGTGGGAGCTCATTCACAAGTCAAGAAATACTTTTAACAATTAAGAAGTAATCTTACATGATCTTTTCACACACACACACACACACAAAGAGCTGATCATATTTGTATTCACCAAAACCTCTTCTGCAGAATTTTTAAAGAGAAATAGCCAATTTTTAGAGTCTATTCCTTATGGTGGGATGCTTCCCTTAAGCCTTGATGCAAAGGGGTGGAACTTGTTCCTGCCTCAGCTTGAGACGACACACTTTGTTGATCCCATGGGAGGCTTTACTCTTTCTAAGGAATGGATGGGAGGAGGTGAAGAGGTAGAAAGGAGGGGAGGGGAGGAAACAGGAGAGGAGTAGGGAGGGCCAACTATGGTTGATATGTAAAATAAGTGAATAAATAAATAAATCTTTTTAAAAAAGAGAGAAATAGCCAAGCCAGATATAATGTCACATGTCCATAAGCTGACATGGCCACTAAAGGCCAGCTGTTCAAGGCTTTTCTGGGCAATATAGAGAGAACCCACTTCAAAAGATAATAATAATAATAATAATAATAATAATAATAATAATAATAGACTAGTAATAGCCTGCAGTAGGAGAAGCCCCAAAGATAACTCGTTAATTATTGTTCTTCAATGTTTACTCTGATTAACAAGAGATGGTGTATTAGTTAGTTTTCTTGTCCTGAAAAAAAATATGCCTGACAAACAACTTGGGGAAGAAGGACTCCAGCTTACAGTTTCAGGAGGGATCTGTCCACGAGGGTGGGGAAGGCATGGCAGCAGGTAGTGGGAGTTTGAGATATGGAGTGTTCACACTTTAGCAAATCAGGAAGCAGAGAAAAGGAGCAGCTCCGGCCCAGCCCGCTGGCCTATGTCTTCTAGCCTGATAACCCAGAAGCTCTAGCTCTTGGAACAACTGGACCGACCAGTTGTAGACAGAGTGTACCAACGCATGGACATTTTGGATTCAACACTAACAGACAGGGACTTAAGTTTGAGAGTTAGCGGGAGAGAAACCCTGTCCTCATCCTGGGATAGCCTAATATGGTACATACCAGAGAGAAAATGAAAGTTGAATGGGGGTATTCCAGTACACAGTGTGAGTCTGGATGCTGAGCCTCTCCTAGGACCTTGCAAATGTTCAGTAGAGAAAATTTGTGGATCCTAATATTGAAAATGGTGTCTGAATTCTATATCCCACAGGATTTGGGGAACTGCTATGGACTGCATTGCATCGTACTGGTAACTCACAAATTTAGAATATGTAGCTCTAGTCCCTAAGATAGCATTAGGAAGTAGAGATTGGGAGGTAATTCTGTCCTGTTCACAGTATTGGTATCTCCATTAGGACAGGCCCCAGAATATCACAGTCATCTCTCCCCTAACCCCACAATGTAAGGACACAGCAAGAAAGCAGCTATCAAAACTCAGGAAGATAACCCTTGCCAGAACCCATTGGCCATCTTGGCTTTTCAGTTTCTAAAACTTTGAGACATTAAATATCAGTGATTTAAGCCAGAGTGTGTGGTGCTCTGTATTGTCAGCTAGTAATATAACCCCCCCCCGGGGGGGGGGACTTGCTGAAACAGACCAAGTCTAGAGAAGCCCAGTGTTACATATGAAATGCCATGGTCCTTTGCTGAGTAGTCTGTAAATCAGTGAAGCTCAAATACCACTGTTCCACACTATGTGCAAGTACTGAGAAAAGGAGAAAATGATGTTGCAGGTAAGTCTTCCCCAATCTTTCTCAGAGCAAAATTGACAGAGGACATGATGATCACTGGCAGAGGTTCAAGGCTTGTACCTCCACAGACTACAGTGATTCTCTGGAGCTGAAAACTTCAGAACTGCAATCCAACCTCAGGCAATGCTGGGAATGCCAGTGTGAAGTTCTGAGGTGTGGGGACTGTGTGTAGGCTCGAAAGATGGCAGAACCTGACCAAAAGATGTGGCAGAAACCCCAGAGACAGGACCCAACTCTCTTCTAAAACAGATCTTCCTGGGCCATTCTGCCCAGTGCCATGTGAAACTGGAGCCCTAGCCTTTATTGCTCCATGCCTGGCTACCTTTCAGAGAGAGTTTCAACTGTCTGTGCATTCCTCACTAGCTCTATATTTAGACACAGGTGCACAGCAATACATTACTACAGCTCACATGGCTGCTGTTAACCTTCCTTTATTTTTATCTTCTTACAAGTGCTTATTTTTCTCTGTCTAAACACTTTCTACCTTAGACAAAGGAGGTGATAAATTGCACAACTGAGACCTGGAAAGTAAGCGAAAGGGGGTATGCCTCTGAACAACCAAAATAGGTGATGTAAATCCCTGCATAGGACTAACTCGATGCTTGCACAACTCTGAAACTGCTGATAACAGTTCTGCTTTGGTCACCAGCCTGCTACTCAGGACTTCTTAAACTTTTTCTACTCATAACCCTTTTGCTTTCAAAATTTTTACACAATTCCAGGAAATAAGTACATGAAATAGGGATACAAACCAAAAGTTTTATTGATAATAAATCATAAACAATTTTATTTGAAGGAATTCTTTGGCATACATATCATTTTATTATTAATTAAAAAAGAAAGGCAAATTCATATAGATAGATACAGTTGTTTTATATAAACTAAATTTTCATTGAACATTTGATATTGTAGAGCACAGAACATGTTCAACATTTTAAAAAATTGATCACTATTCAGATTTTATCATTGTCAATACTGAGAATACTACTTCATATAAATATAGAATATAAGATACAAAAGTGTTTGGGGGCCCATTTCAGAAGTTGTTGGAAATTCTGTCCTGATGGACATAGTTTTTGTATGAGATTCAAGTCAGTAACTCAAACAGCAATTTTTTTATCTATTTATTTATTTGTTTGTTTGTTTTATTTCCCAACCAAATCTCCCTCCCTTCCTCCCTCCTCTCCTCCCATTCCTTCTCATCCTTCTTGCTGTCCCTCTCAATCCACTCCTCTCAAACAGCAATTTGTTGTTGTTGTTGTTGTTGTTGTTGTTTTTTGAGACAGGGTTTCTCTGTGTAGCTTTGTGCCTTTCATGGAACTCACTCCGTAGCCCAGGCTGGCCTTGAACTCACAGAGATCCATCTGCCTCTGCCTCCTGAGTGCTGGGATTAAAGGCGTGCGCTGCCGCCACTGCCACCACCACCCGACAAACAGCAATTTTTTAAATCTAAACATTCTAAATATAATACAATTCAAAATATACTAATATTCTGTTATTACATGTTGATAAATGATAATCAGAAAATCCTAAGCTTTTCTTTGTCTTCCATGTTTATGTCATTATGTTTGTTTGACAAGAACAGGAAACTTTGTATGGCTATAGCAGTTACATGTTGTAGTAGGTAGCCATTCCAGCCTTGGCCTGGAAGTTCCAACCCCCATTGAGGCTTCAGTAACAGTCACGCCTACAACGTGGGGCTGAGAGGGGACGCTGAAGACCCAGGATCCAAAGGAGAGGGATCTCTCTCTTGGTGCCCGGACCCTGGACACTGGAGGTAGACAGAGCAGAGTTCTCCAGAGAACACCGCCAGACTGTGCCATACCTTTACCAGACCCTACAACCTACCTATCCCTTCATTTGTAAGTTACGCCACAAAATAAACCTCCCTTTTAACTATATGGAATGGCCTTAATAATTTCACCAATAACATGTAATTCATAACACTTGAGACAAGAGTCTTGAATCAGAGCTGAAACATTTGAGAAGGCACTGCTTGGTACTGCATGGCATGGCAACAGGCACAAGTGGATCAGAACCAAAGCTGCAGTGATGCTGCGTGATTTAACATGGGACAGAACCACGGGAAACACCTCAGACTCATTATACACTCAGTTTTGAATTAACTTCTGTTGCTATGAATCCAGAAACATTCAATGTTGCTACATTTTTTCAACCCCACAGTTACCTAGAAGCAAAATGGTGGTATACTCTGCTCAAGGAAATGTGGGCGTCACTTGCAGGCAGAAACCCTCTTCTGGTCCAGAGAATACAAGTGGCATCAGTCTCATCTTTAAGCAAGAATAACATGGGAGAGCTTCCCATCATGTCACTCTCCACTGTTCCCAAGCCACTGATACCATCAAATGATGTATTACACTAGCATGGCCTCCCTGATACATATACACGATAACTATAGATGTAAATGAATCTTGCACCGATCTTCAGTGCTGTCTTATCTTACACAAAGGCATAAAAATCCACATGACCTAATGTTCAATATCACAGCAGACTGTTGCTTCTAGAGGTGAATCTACTAACACATTTCTTATTAAAGGAATAGCTGATAGCCAACAGGAATACAACAAGCAGAAAAGGAGGCAGTGGTATCAATTGGGGGTTTACAGTACCCCCTATCAGTGTTTTACTGTCTGCAGTTCTAATTACCTTCAGTCAACTGTAATCTAAAATATTAATAGGAAATTTTGAGAAATAACTCATTGCTGTTAAATTGTAGATGAAACTTCACACTGTTCTGCTGTCCTGTCTGTGATCTGAATCAGTCCTTTTCCAGGTTATTCATGCTGCACACTGTCCTCTTCACCACCAGTTAGTCTCTAAGTAGCCATCTCAGTTATCAGAACAATGTTTGTGTTCAAGTCACCTTCATTTTACTTAACAGTATGCAAGAGTGATGATGCTGGTGGATATGCCAAAGAGAAACTGCACCATGTTTCCTTCAAGTAAAAAGGTAAAAATTAATCAGGATTTTTTGAGACCATGTGCACATAAATTTTCTTAAAGTGGATTTGTAACACGAATCTTAAAAGGTCTTATTAATAGAAAACCTGAAGCCAGATAGTGGGGTGGAAGCTGAAAGATCAGAGAAGCAGAACAAGCCACAGCCAAGCTCATCTCACCAACTCCTCAGCTGATTCTGTTTCCATGAATCCTCAAACTGAAAGACTCTGAGTCCTCACCCCTGAGGGTCTCAGTTGAACTGCTGCTTAGTTCCTGTCTCCTCACACCTTGTATACTGTTCTCCAAACAGCCATGTCACTTCCTGGGATGAAAGGTGTGTGTGTTTTCCAAACAAAGGCATGAGATCTCAAGTGCTAGGATGAAAGGCATGTGCCACTGCCTGACTCTCTGTTCCCAGTGTGGCTTTGAATGACTCACAGAGATCCAGATGGATTTCTGCTTCCCAAGTGATTGGATTAAGGGTGTGTGCCATCACTGTCTGGCCTCTATGTCTAATCTAGTGGCTGGCTCTGTCTGTCCTCTGATCCCCAGATAAGTTTATTAGTGTACACAATATAACACCACATGCATTAAAAGTTCTTACTATTATACTTAATACGTTACAGTGCCAAGTTTGTAAACTGAGATATACCTCATCTTCAGTTATGGGGATTGATTGGTGTTTTGCGTGTACAACCCCATTGCAAACAGCAAAGGTTTTACTTATTAGCTAATAAAATCATTTACCTGGCCAGCTCTGAAGGTATTTATGATTTCATCATGGGTGTACTAAACCATAAAACACTAAAATCCTAGTTGAGGTTGTAGCCAGAAGTTTTCTTGTGCCCTGCACAGCCCACAGCAGCTTATAAAATAAAATAATCACTCAGAGGCTTAATATTAATTACAAATTATTTGGTCTATGGCTCAGGCTTCCTGCCAGCTAGCTCTTTCATCTTAAATTCACCCATTTCTATTCATCTATATTTTACCACCTGGCCATGGCATTAACAGTCTACAGGCATCTTGTTCCTCCATAGGTGGCTGGATCATGTCTGCCCCAACTCTGCCCTCTTATCCCTGTATCTCTCCTGGATTTCCCATCTAGCTCTTAGGCCTTTTCCTAGGCCAAAACAGATTCTTTATTAACCAATAGTAGCAACACATATTCACAGCATATAGAAAGACCATCCCACAGGATAAGGTAGTTTTATTCTTGTACTATTTTATGTCAATAATGAAAATTTAGATCCAGCATACATAAAAGATTATTCATGCTTATTGTAGATCTTTTTAGAAGAAAATATTAGATACAAGTAATAGAACCAAGAAGCAATTCAAATGACATGAAAATAGATATTTTGAAATAAACCTTTGGACAAGTAAAAGGCCAAGGTAAGAGCTTAGTAATATGCTTCTGTAACATTTGGAGGGAGGGTTAAAGAATTTTCTCATTCTTACAGAGTTGAGACTCCCTGGATGAATTTTGACAAATATTTTGAATTCTGATTTATTGGAGAACCATGTTGCCTAAGGTTGCAGTCCACCATGTCCAGACAGCTCGCTGAACTCTGTGCAAAATGGAGGACTCCCTCGCCAAAGGCAGCAGGGCTTTCTGCTCTCTGCCTGACCTTATTTAGAAGCTGTCTTTGAGCTTGGATGCCTGAATTATCTTAAGTGTGACCTTTGACATAGTCCTGCACAAATGCTCCCCTGCCATCCACATGATAATGAGGTATTGTGTTCCAGCTGTATTACAGGACCATGCTATCAAACACAAATTAGGTAATGCCCTAGCTGCTGTCCCCATCTTATCGAGCCCCCTCAGCCTGAAATAAATCTGAGCTGTCTCACTGAAGCTGACTCCATGAAGGCTATTTCTGTCACACTCACAACTGTCTGAACTCTGCTAAATGCTTCTGCTCCCTCCTCCCTCATGGACCTGTGGCCAATGATCCATGAGGAGGATCAACACTGGTTTAAAAGTTCCAACAGTGGGATAATTCTAGAGAGAGAGACTTTGGAGTTATTGTGGGATATGTTTGTGTTCTGAGGGAAAACAAAGTCCAGGACCCTGGTTACATCTTCAAGTCACACAAGAGATACATGCTCTGGAAGAAATAAATGCCCTTCGAATGATTAGAGCAAGGACCCAGGTTATTTCCATCCCATCCCACCTGGACAGTACTCTCACCATGACCCTTCTTCTCTCTCCATTGCTATTTTCCAACCAGAAACAAGTCCTTCTACAGTTGCCAGAATGTAAGTAACAGCAGCTATCTGCCCCTGGTCCTGAATGTTTCATGTGGGTATTCAGGATAGAACATAAAGGTAGATCCTGAGGCCCCACACTGACCTCAGCAAAGTATACCCTAATGCCACCATCTCCTGACTTCCAAAAGTCCCCACAGAAGAGGTTCTACATGACAAGATCTCCTTTGAGAAGTCAAATGCCCTTTTCTCAATTTTGAGAATGTACAATTTTCTCATGGTACATATGGCTATGAGTTCTAATCTCCAGTCTACTGTTGGCTGTTGGTTTGTCTCCATTCATTTACTCATATTTGAGTTTAGTCTCATATTTTTAGAATGTAAGGTGGTTGTATTCGACATGGAATGAATAATGGCTAAAATAAAATCCAATTTTTTCCTCTTTTACAGTAGATTTGAAGCTGGTCCATTCAGAGGGAAATATATGGCCTTAGCACATATAGAATAAAGAAAGAACAGCTAAACCCCATCATTTAAGCCTTTATCTAAATAAAATAGAAAAACAAAATTAAACCCAAGGAAAGTAAAAGAAAAAGCAAAACTTAATAAAATAATAAATACACTATACAGTTCCTTACTATGTTTGGCTTGGTTGAAGGGAGAACTTAGCCCTTACATTCTGCTTTACCCACTAAGAGAATGACAGATGACAAAACTGTACTTCAAGATGTGGGGTTTGTATGAATTCTACTTGCTTTGCTCTATATCAAGATGGTATAACAGAAAGGGGACAGAACCATACTATTTGCTCTTGTCAAGGCTCAGTTATTTGATGTTTGTAACTGATAGGATGAAAAGGCACTTTTAAAAGGTTATGAGACAAGAAGATCCATGGTTTGGATCTGGAGGCACACCCTCAAAATGGCATTATCTGATTGTTTTACTCTTCTAGTATCAAGTTCAGCTCTTCTTTGGAACATCAGCATACTTCAAGAGTTTTCCAGGAAGGAACATTCTACATTGTCCATCTCAGTGCACAGTTAAAGCTCATTTTATGACATGTATGAAAGTAGCTGATGCTGTAAAGCATAAAAGTGAAGCAACTACTAAAATGCAGAGGAAAGAGAACAGGCAGCTCTGGGTGGGACTGAAAAATGAATAGCAGGGACAGGTATTAAATACTACGAAGCCACCCTGTGTTCTGTGTCATTCACTTCAACATTTCTATGAATTACCTCTGCTGGCACACCAGTTTGACCGGTTTGGGGACATCAACCAGAGACAAATAAATATCCTCCAGAAGAAAATAGATTTCATTCTGTCCCTTTTATAATATATCAGACCATAAATGAATGACCTCATATTCAGAAGCTGTTTCATCCTGTGGCTGCAGAGGGACAGCTGCATGCACTAGGACATCCCCTTACAAAAGTCTGGCCTTTACACAGTCACTCCTAGAGATGGAGAAAAAAGAAACAAGTGATGATTCACATAATTGAGCCAATGCTGGAAACCCCTCTGTGGTGGCTGAGTGAACATCTGAGCTACAGACAATGTTCTTCATGCCAGTCTTGTCCCTCCATCAACAGACTAAACAGGCCTGGCCAGGATGGAATCACCTTGAGTTGGGACTTGTGTTGCCCTTGCTTCCATCATGTTCAGTGGAGGCAACAGAACCATGAGGCTCCTTCAAGCCAAGGAGGAAGATTTCATGAGAGGTTGGGCAGTTAGGCAGGTCTGACTGCACCCCACCACTGCTTTGCTCCACTGTCATTATTAAACCTTAGCTGAGACAGTAAAGACACAGCAAGCCCACCATGAGCCTTTGTCTTCTTGCAGATACAATGCAGCTGAAAGAAGAAAATGGAAACATATGCCACAGTTTGTATTTTTGATTAACAAGTAAGTGAGGTGTTTCTTAATATGGCTATGGCTGAACCTTAGTCAAAAGAGTGGAAACACTGATTGAATTTTCAAGAAAATTAGCCTTAAGAAAGTAAAAGAGAAATCCTGTTATCAATAACTGTTGCTGGATCCTAACAGCTCCCTTGAAGGAGGGAGTGAGAAGGTGCAACATCAACAGCACAGACACCGGGAGTCAGTTAAAGACAAACAACAAACTCACTTATTCAATAATGGGGAAGGCCTTATATACCCTCCTCCCAGCACCCAATCTGCGTTTCAACCTGGTGGCATTGTGTGGTTGTCCCTCATTGGCTGGGCACAATCAAGAACTCTGACAGTGACCAGGAACTCTGACAGTGCCTGTTGTTAGGCCCTCAGGCAGACTGCAGGTTGGCTTATAAGGAAGTATGTTATGTGCATGCCTTGGCAATTGGTTTGAACACATTTTCTCAACACTATGGGCCTGTCCTACTACATATCCATACTTTTATTTTATTATGTGGGAACTCAGTGGGAGTTGGAATTCTTTGTTCCAGCCTTGTTGACCCCCCCTCAGGGGGAGTCAGCAACTAGATGGTGCCTGTCTTAGGTTGGCTTGCCAAACAAGCTTCTACCTTTCATTGACTACCAGCTCTCAAAGAGCATCCATCCCTGGGGAGTCACCCCGGGTGGAGAGGGTTAGACAGTAGCCTTTTGAATTTCAGAAAGCCAGGCATGCATAAACTCCTGTGGAGGGCTGTGAGTTGGCTGTCTAAGAGCCATTGATACCTGTAGAGTCATCCTGAGTGGTCACCCATTGTTGCCAGATGTGCTGTAGGAGACACTTAAAAAAGAGAAAGATTTAAAACACCACCCATCAATCAAAACATAAGTGAAAGTCCAGGAGGGATCAAACAGCCTCTTTATAACATGCCAAACCTTTTCAAAAATGAAGAGTCAAAGGCTATAACCTCTGCCCTTGTCTGATTTAATTGGAAAATTTCATGTGTTAGCTGTAATGGATAATACAGTAACTTAGCTAGCTATGTATACTTTAGCTAGCTCCCAGCCTGTTAGACTAACATTCCTTATCTCAAAATGCATCATACAAAATGAGGAAAAGTAAGGCTCCACAAGTCTTCAGCCTTTAGAGGGGCAATGAGAGCAAGAAAGGGGACTATATACATTATCCATCCTGGGTTATTTCCTTCTTAGTGGAAGCAGAGTGATCTGTGGCCAGGTGCACATCTCTTGCTAGGATCCATATTGGTGTAGTTGTAAGTAAATTGGTTGCAACTCTGTGGGTGTGGTCCCAGGTTTGGGCACTAATAATGTAAGACAATTTGTTGCAACAACTCTGGGAAAGGTGTCCTGACTACCTAGAGGTCAGGCAACACCTTGAGCTGCTTAGGACAGCTGACAGCTGAAGCTGCAAGGAGACAGTTCAGCCCTGGAGGGCAAGGTATCCCGGACACTTTAAGCTGCTCAGAACAACAGCCCTACCCTGAAGGTGTACTAGACACCTCGAGCTGTTTAGAACAGCTCTGATGGCTGGAACTGCAAAGAAGCAGCCCAACTTTGGAAAGGAAAATTTTCTGACTTTTCAGGAAAGTCAGGCCTGGAACTGATGGGGAATGATCTCCCCACAGAATATAGCAATCCTGTTCCTCTCATGGAGAGCTGCTATAGCTGAACTTTGCTCAGCCTCCACTTAAGAGGGCTTCCAAGCAGAGCTCTGCTTCTCCGGCCTAAGATGTTGTTTCTTTTCTTCACTCTGCAAGAGGGGAAACCCCCGGCAGAAATGTAGCAATCTCCTCTGGCTCCAGAGAAAAGTGTTACTTTTCAGCTCTCTCTTTCTCTGTGCACTGAGGGATGTCTCAGCAAAGATCTTCTGTTCAGCTCCTCCTTGCTCTGCTGTTTCAGCTCTCCCTTGTATTCTCCACTGGGGGACGTCTCAGCAAGGATCTTCTCTATGCCAGTGAATGAAGGTCTTCACACCCAAAACTCTTTTAAGAAAGAGATTTATTTGGGAAGGAGGAGTCCAGCAGAGTAGCTTCCTCTACCAGGGTGGAGAGAACAGCCTTTTTTCTAACTGACCAGGCAGGGTGGTTTACAGATGATGTCTTGGTGATAGAGTCAACCAGGGGTTGACTTGGGGCCCAGGGTTCTACTGTCCTGCTGTGTGATTGATTGGTTTCACAAGTCCATTGGCCAGAGGCAGAGATGGCTCTGATTTGACTGAGCCAAATTGTGTTTCTTTCTGCCCTGATCTAAGCCATTTTTCCCTAGTTCTGGGCTCCCGGATCAGAGTGGGTTTCTTTAGCCAGTCCCTTTTCCCTATAGTAGTGGCACTTTGAAGAAAAACATAAGTATACCCTCTCCCCTGGGTTAGTAGGGGGGGTTGGTGGCTGCCATTGGAGGGAGATAGGATCTCTCCATTTTACCAGGGGCAGGAGCATGTTCTTTGGCAGAGATGCCCAGTGCTTATAGGCCAGGCTGAGCCCATTCTAGGGCCTTGAGGGTCAGGTCTGAGACATGTCGCAAATAGGCATTCAAGCCAATCTGTGTCTGGTACACAGGATGGACATGTTATCATGCCCTGTGAGAATATCATAGGTCACTGGGACATTAAGTAAGATGTTTGTCCAGGCCTAGGGTTCTGCCAGGACATCACAGGCTGATCTCAACTGAGAAAGACTGCAGGCTCCAACACAGCTTTAAGCAAATGGTACCAATGGAAATTAGTTTGTAACTACATGGACCATTGAGCAAGGACCTGCTGAAAGTAGGGGAAATTGGGTCTGACTCATTGGCTGCCTTCCAGATGGGGAGAGATCAGCTATGGGAGTGGGAATCTAGGGCTGAGCATCGGCATTTGGGCCCACATTGGCTGGGAAGGCTTCTATATAGTTGAAGATCCAGTGACGTCAGAACAGGTTACATAACACCAATCTTCTCACAACAGTTACAAACTCAGGACCAAAGAACACTCATATGCAGACAATCATCTGGAGATGCCCCAAAAGAAGAGAACACACTGGGAAGATGTAAACTCACTGGCTTCCCACAGCTTCCCTCACTCCACTACATATAACAAAGAGAGCCTGAGGAGGAAGCAGCATTGTTGTTGGACTCAGGATTCCTATGTAGAGTCTGAGGCTCAGAGTAACTGGAAATTAAGAGAAAGACTAGTTAAAAGAAGGGGTTCCAAATCCTACAGGAAATAATGACTATTCACAAACCCTCAACTATTCCTAGCACTCAAAGAACCAGACAGAAACCAACAAAAGGTAGAGAGAGAAATCTGCATCTTTTCCCCTCTGGAGGCAGAGCTAGAATTCAACCCATGAAAATAAGAGGTATCTGCTTATCATTCTTGATTTTCCACAGAAACCCACAATGAGCTATAGGACCAAATTTAATACAAGTCTTAGATATGTCTTAGAACTAACTGATGAAAAATGGCAGTCTTTTCCCAAGAAAGATGACAGAATCCAAAGACTCAATAATATCCTTTAAAAATGTTCAATATACAGCAAAGATGCAAGGAAACATGACACCAAAGGTTTACAAATTTTAGAGTAGCTAATGTAAACAGGCTGTCATATGACTCTTGGGTTGAAATTGCCAATCTAGAGTTGTAATATAGAAGCCAGGCATGGTGATAGGCACCTGTAATTCAATCCTGAGCCTAGCTTTAATTGTTCAAGTCTAGGAGTTCAAGACCAAGCTATGTAACTTGATGAGACCCTGTCTCAAAACTCCATGAGTCAGGGTTAGATAAGCATGCAGTAAGGTTTAACTGTTTTAAAAACAAGACATCAAAACTTAAGATTTAAATAGTCATAGTGCCAAAGACATACACTATCTTAACAAAGAATATTTTAGGAATAAACCTGGTCCAACTGCACAAAGCCCTGAATCCACATCTTGCCTCCATCCCATCACAAGCCAACCTGGTTCATGGCCTCACTGCCTCCACCCAGAAAGTGCCTCAAATTGCTTCAGGCACTACTCAGACTTTCCACATTACTCTCTGCTGATCTGGTCAATACACCAAGTATTCTTGCTAGAATGCAGAGAGATTAGATTATACCTAACAAACCCTTTGGTTTTTCTAAATATTTTTGTAGAAATAAAAAATATACTCCTTAGCATTGTATTTATGGACTCTCTTGGTCATTTTCAGCCCATCTCTCCACTTCATGGGTCCCCCAATCAAGCCACACATCACCCTTCTCCAAGCAAGTTCTTATATATTCTTAAAACCTCACCTTCTGACTGACACCTGTCAGTCTTTTTCATGGTGCCTAGATACCTTGGGTGAGAAGCTGTCGACTATACATGCTTCCTCCTGACAACTCCACTGCTTAGAACACTGCTTGGAGCTATGCTTCAGTTAGGAAAAACACTGAAACTTTTGCTGTTGGCCACAACTTCTACTTCAAGAATCCTTGTTCTAGTCCTAACTGCTCCATCCCACATCAGCACTGGAAAATTTGACCTTATCCATGAAAAGCCTCATTAACCTCCAGATGACTAATATACAATACAAGCTAGATGATGATACCATAAGGAACAGAATGAAGAAGTGGCAGTTTGGGAGAGAAAACAAGATTTGGGGTTGAGGCAGAAGTGTTTTTCAGACATACAAATAGAAATATAATTTGAAAAAGCAATTTGAATGTAGGTCTGGAGTAATAGAAAGAACTGGAAAAATAGACTGAGAAATTCAAGATATAGTCAATCCACATTATTTACAAATTGTTTATATGTGGAATTACATATGTATTAGAAGCTGTTGCTCACAGACATGCCCAGGGAAGCAAACATTTGAGCTTCTGGAACTAATTTCTAAAGGATGTCAAACAAGGCGATGCTGTTCCTTTTCCAGATCTTACACGGTAAATAAGTAACCCTTTTTGCAGTGTTCTCAATGCCACATCCTTCATGGTCTGTGCTTTCCCTTTGGGGTCTATTTAAAGCTGCTGCTGTGTGGTGCTGAAGTGCTGCCTAGTGTTCCTAAGCAGACCTACCATAAGGAGAAACCATGTTAGGCAAGCTTCCTTCAAGACGGGCTATGAGCTCAATATTAATGAAGCCATAGTATATATTCAATAAGGTGTATTTACACAAAAACAGACATAGAGTAAGGTTATGCATCAATTAGCTGATAAACAGAGGATCCAAGGACATAACCTTGCTTCTCTCTCAACAGCAATAATTCAGTATTCAATAGTTCAGTGTTTTGGGCAAGTTCATGGAACACAACTGTGCAAATGAGAATCAGCTGTATATTCATGATAGGTATAAGACTGGATGATGCTGAATAGTAAAAGTGCGTATAGAAAGAGAATAAGAGATGTCAAAGCAGAACTCAAGGGGATATACTTGTTTAGGCCCTGGATGTTGTTGAAGGATGGCCAAAAGGATGGTACAGAAGGTGGCAAGATGTCCTTGGGAAGTAACATGATGCAATCTTGCCAGGCATTACAAAACAGCTCTAGGTGGTGGTGGTGGTGATGGTAGTGTTGGTAGTGGTAGTGGTGGTGGTAGTGTCAAAAAATAAACAACAACAAAGCATGGACTTTTGAGAATAATGTATCTGAATTTAAAACTTAGTTCTGGTGCTTATTAGCTGAGTGACATAAAAATTCATCTTATTTCTCTGCTTCCCACTTATATCTATAAAATGAAGACAATACCTAATCCAGACAGCTATTGTAGAAGATATAAATGATGTCTGTGAGTCATGATAATTACCAAGGGTAAACATACTCTATTCTGTCAAATGGTTTAGAAATAAGATAAAAATCTTTAAATAGGTGAAACAAAGCAACTTCTGATCCTGACCTTGGTGATGTTCAGCATAAGTAAAATTACACACATAATGAATTTTATTTAAGTTATTAAGTTGGAGTTGTCTGTGTCTGATGAGTGTTATAGAATATTAAAGTATGTTATATTCTTTTATCTTTTATGCTATGGAATATTTGTTTAATGGTATAAAGATGTGTCCCATTCTTTTAAGTGCATTTATTTAACTTTGTAAAGCTGTATTACTTTGCCTATTGGTCTAATAAAGAACTGAACAGCTAATAGCTAGGGAGGAGAGAGAAACAGGTGGGCTGGTAGGCAGAGAGAAGAATAGGAGAAGAAGAAGAGCTGGAGGGGGCACAGAGTAAGAAGGAAAGAAAGATATACTGAAGAGAGAAAGGTAAAAGCCCAGAGGCAAAAGGTAAATAAGATCATTTAAGTTAAAAAAAAAAAAAAGTTGAGTAGAAATAAACCAAGCTAAGGCAGGGGATTCATAAGAATAAGTCTCTGTGTATTTATTTGGGAGCTGGGTAGCAGGACCCCAAAGAGTAAGAGTTAAAAAACAAAACCAACAACAACATAAAACTTCAGAAGAGAATCTCCACTGATTCATCTTACTATTGTGTTTCTTGACTCACCAAGAATGGGAAAGGTGCTGTGAAGACAATCAAATCTCTGTCCTAGTTATGGATCTCTACTTCTATTCATAGATTCCCTCATATATCCTAAAAATACATTCCTTTAGAATCCAATTTATGCTTACATCTCTAACCTAGGTCTCTCCTAGATTAAAATCATGCTTTGCTATTTCTAAACAGTCATATAGTATTTTGCTGACATGCTATGATAGTTCCAATATCTGTGTCTTAGAACACATCTGTGCCTTTCTTTACTTGTGGTCCTTCCTGGTCCAAGGTCTGTGGGAATTAACTTCATCAGGGTTCCTCATAAAAAGGTCTCTGGGTCATTTTGAAAGGACCAAGCAGACACCATAAGAGGCTGCTCAGTCTCTCGGAGGTCAGGCCACAATTTCAGTTTCCTGAGACTTGAGCAAGCAGTTTCTGGGAGGGCCATGAACAAAAGACATAGTCCTTGCAGTAGCTCCCTTTCTGTGAGTACTCTGACTGCTCAAGGTTCAGCCAGTTGTTTATTGTCTGGGACCCCTCACCAACTTAGAGCTACATGCATGAGTCAAGGATAGAGCCTGGGCCACTGAGTCAGCCCTCATAGTCAGTACATACTAGGCCAGCCAACCTTCATGGCAGCTCAAGGACAAAGCCTGGGACTTGTCCAAGCCTGCTCCAAAATGCATAATTGTAACCCCCAACTACCCCTAGCCAATTAAAAGTTACTAACATGATTGTCACTCCATAAACCAATCCTGAATCTGTTCCTATGTAGTCTGTAGACCCCAAGCCCCCTTTGCTTTAAAAACCCTGCCCCATTGCTACTCTAGGACTCTCCTGCTTTGCTGCTGAGTCCCAAGTTAACTTGCAATACAAAGACTCTTTGCTTTTGCATCAGATTCAGTCTCTTGGTGATCTTTGGGGGACTCTGGATAAAACAATTTCTTGTTAAAGAAGTAATGGGAACGTTTAAGGCAAAACAGGTATTTGATAGGAAATCAAAACACGGTTGGGCTTGCCCGGCAGACCACCTAGTCATTTCTGGTTCAAAATAGCCATTTCCAGGTCAAACATCTTGCATGGCTAGGACTCCGTGGCTTTACATAGTTGCGTAAAGCACACACATGTGGCCATGTAATCTACGCGCATGTGTGGAGTGGTCAAACGAGTTCCTGTATGCATGCACGGCCCAACCTTTATAAAGCTGGTGCCATCTTGCATGACCCTCTTGTCTCCTTAACCATGTGTGTGTTTCACACAGGCCTGTCACGTCTCTTCTATCCTATATTAATAAACAGCTCTGTTTTGGATTTGTTGTGTTCAGGACATGTTCCTCGCTGGGTAAGAGTGCCAAAATAACTAACAGAGAATGCCAAAATAACTAACATTGGTGCTGTGATGGAACGGGTGCTTCCGGGTGCCCTGTGCCTGGAAACCCGGGAACCAGGGATGGGGTCTCTGCTCCGCACAGACCAGGGACTCTGCTCCATACACGACAGACCACTGTCTATTCGCCTGGCCACACAAATCAGCATGCAACACCGCTCCTATGATTGGTGAGCTTTCCCCTTTTCGGCTAGCGTAAACGGTTTCCTGAATCTGTGAGAATGACCATTGAGTGTCTGGTGCCTCACTGGTTATTCTTGAAACCGAGGGAACGGTCATGGTCTTCACTGGCTATGGTTGGCCCCTATTGCGGGCCTAACTTTCCAGCCACCTCCCACGTCTGCAGCTCGAGATATTTCTTGCAATAGGACCACCACCGTTGGGTGCATCCTGGGCCTGTGTGAAGCCAGCATGTTTTTTCGCGCTCAACGGGGTGGTTGGACGTTAAGGATTCCCGGGGAGTCCTTGCTTCACACAGCGGACCCCGGCTTCTCAGCTGATGAGCGGCAAAGCGGCTTGTGCCCAAGATTCGTCCTTGGTCTCCAGGAGGTCTTGGCTCCAGATCACGTTTGTTTTTCTATTTTTCTGCCTCTCCACTGCAGACATGGGAAATAAGGCTTCCAACACGATCAGTCCTTCCTCTCCCTTAGGCTGTCTTCTTGAAGCTTGACTTAAAGATTCTTAAGCTTATCTATCTCTGTACTGAGAGATGGCCCAAGTATGCTTTAGAAAATAACAAAAAATCCCGATATTTTACAGTAGTTATCTAATTTCAGCCAGCAAACAGGCAAATGGAAAGAGCTGCTCTCTATCATAGCTTTCTTCTCAGTGTTAAACTGTTTCTCTGGATTCTGTCTCTCCTGCTCATGTGCTCCTAGCTATGCCTAAACCGGAAGATTCTCTGACTCAGGAATCTCTGACTCTAGATGCTGCTAACGAACCTCCACCTATCCGACCTCCGGCTCCCTGTTCCCTCCTAGGGTGTCTGTTCCTTCAGCTCCTCTTTCGGATTCTTCTTCCTCAGCAGAGGCCATTTCCAAAGGCCCTGCTCTGGCTCTGGCTTCAACTTTCACTCCCCCTTCTCTGTTCCCTCCGTGAGGTCTCTCTGTTTCTCTCTCTCCCTCTCTCTCTCTCAGTAAAGCTCTAGAAAGGTAACCGTGGCTTGTGATTCTTCTGCCAACCAGCACACACCTCCACCTGACCGCCGCTGGTGGTGGCCAGCCATGAGAAGCACAGCTTTCCACTACTGATCCGCCATGATTTTTCACAGTGAGTCTGCTGTTCTAATGGCTGAAATCTGAGCTTTATGTTTGTGACGGACAATCCCAGGGGTTGTCCTCAGGCTGTGCTGGCAAAGGCAGGCACATTTTTGCTCCCCCGACAAGAAGGAGCAAAAATGGCATCTGGGGTCTACCGGGTGGACCAGCAGCAGCGCATTCGCAGCTCTTCCCATCCCTTGATGAAGGTGGGGGGGGGACTTGTGCTGATCTTAGCTCTTACTTCATTCTCGGGATGCCTGAGTTGAACTCTGATCCTGGTTTTTTTTTTGTTTTTTGTTTTGTTTTGTTTTTTATTTTCTACTCAGCTACAGCCAAGGGACAGAGGGCGGATACCACCCACTTACATTGGCAGATGGGGCGGGTACCGGTAAATCTGGCCGCTTAACAGCTTTGCGGTTCCGGTAAACCTGACCGCATAACAGTGTGGCAGGTACTTCAGCCAGCGAACAGGAAAATAAGAGTTGCTTCATCTCCAAGATTTCTGCTAAAGCTCTAAACCCTTTCTTTCCTTTCCCACTTCTGTGTCGGCCACATGTAACCTTTTCTGTCTGACTTCCAAGCCTGCGGTGGGCGGGCTCGGGCGGTTTCTAAGACCCTAACTCACCTTAACTCCACCCACTCATTCTCAAACTGCCTTGAGAAGCACAGATGGGTCTAAAAGCAGCTGAGATCTAAACAATTAAGTTGACAATAATCAAGATGGCTCCTAAGCCAAAAAACAATCAGCTTATAGCCTCAGGCAAGTCTTCCAAAAGCTATCCCTAAGCCACCAATTGTCAGGAAAAAATTCAGGACACAGTGTAAAATCTATCTCTTGTTGCCAGCTAAAAGTTAAGTATCTGGAGAGCAAGGCTCCTGACACCACAGGCAAAAGAGTCATCTGTGGCATTTATGATGTGCCAGGGAAGAGATAAAAGCCGGAAAACAAAATTGAAGTGGATAGCCATCCCAGCATTGGCCTGAAAGTTCCAACCCCCATTGAGGCTTTGGTAATGGTCACGCCCACAAGGCGGGGTGGAGGAGGAAGCAGAAGACCCAGGATCAAGAGGAGGGCTCTCTCTTGGTTCTGGGACGCTGGACGCAGGAAGTAGACTGAGCAGAGTTCTCCAGAGAACACCGCAGGACTGCGCCATACCTTTGCCAGACCCTACAACCTATCTATCCCTTCATTTGTAAGTTACCCCACAAAATAAACCTCCCTTTTAACTACGTGGGGTGGCCTTAATAATTTCACCAATACAAAATTGCCAAGTGCTGGCACTTGCTGACTCCCGAAAGCTGTTGGGTCCCTTTTTTAAGTGAAAAAGGCCACGGGCTAGCGAATGCCCTGCCCATCAACAGACTTGTCCTTGTGCTGCCTAGAAAGACAACCAGTCAGCTGACTGCTCCCAGGTGCCAAGACGCATGGGTACATCAAGCTAAGACCTCCAGCAAACCTAGGCTTGGCTACAGACACAGCAGGGAACCCAGAACTCAGCAGGGAAGCGATCAGTTTCTTTCCTTCTGGACACCAGAGCCATTGACTCAGTCCTGGGAGTTTTAGGATGTCACTCCTTTCTATTGTTGGGAACAGAAGACAGCATTATTTACCTCACCAGATTTAATTGTACTTTCAGAGTTACTTAATGAGAAAGATTTCCAACTTTCCAAGAAAATCCAGAAAATCTTTTCCAAGATTTCCAAGAGCTCATTGTCTCACTTTAAAGTCACTGCCTGTGTTTCTCATGTGCATACAGACAGGGCCATGATCTTTACCTTGTCCCTAATTCAAAAAATAAGTTCTCTTGCACTCTCAAGCTCCAGAGGACAACAGGATCCATTGCCTTGTCACCAATTCCAGAGGAATAAGGTATCACCCCTTCCTTTCCCAACTAGGGCCACACAGGGCCGGAGGCAAAAGGGACCATCAAAATATCCAGGCGGTAAGGATATAACAGTCTATCACTGTTCAATACTCAGCAACTGATCACCTGTGTTTCCTAAATGCTAAACTAACAAAACAAACAGGTGCCTTAAATAAACTACCTTGAATAAGGCTTGTCTCAGATAAAAATTAAGCAGAGTACTAAAACATCACAGCCACCTTTTTAACATGTCACCATCTGGACAAGCCAGATCTACCTCAGATAATTGTCAACTCCAAAAAACAAAATAATAATAAGTCTTTTCTCTAAGCTTTTATGTCAACAGTATCTTGTCAGACAGAAGGTTCCCAGCCACACCATGAAGGACGGACAGCTGTGGGACAAGGCATGACAGAACTTCATCCCAGGACCATCCACACCATGAAGGATGGACACAGCTGCAGAACTTCATCCCAGGTCTTCAGGAGCCAGCTTCCCCATTTCCCCTCAAGGACCAATAGATGCCTACCATTCAGCCTGAAGCAGTCTTTGAGAGAAACGGCGCCCCATACCCACTCATCCACATTTTTTTCTTTTTTTAAGAGAAAATGAGTCAGGAATGATAGGAAATCACAACATGTCCACACGGTTGGGCTTGCCCGATGGACAATCTAGTCATTTCCTGTTCAAAACAGCCATTTCCGGGTCAAATATCTCGCGTGGCTAGGACTTCGTGGCTTTACATAGTTGCATAAAGCACATGCATGCGCGCGCGGCCATGTAATCTACACGCATGCGTGGAGTAGCCACATGAGTTCCTGTATGCATGCGCGGCCCAACCTTTATAAAGCCAGCGCCATCTTGCATGACCCTCTTCTTGTCTCCTTAACCACGTGTGTGTTTCCCACAGGCCTGTCACATCTCTTGTATCCTATATTAATAAACAGCTCTTCTGTGGATTTGTCGTGTTCGGGACATGTTCCTCATGGGGTAAGAGCGCCAAAATAACTAACAGAGAATGCCAAAATAACTAACAGTATTAAGAATATTGGGATAGCAATGCAGGATTTGGCAGTCCATATTGATAGTTACTAAAGGTGAATTTTATAATCATTTGACTTGCTCCAGCACATCATGCACACTCAGCAATATATGTGGAATACATTAAGCTGAGGGAGGAAGCTTGGCCTGAGAATGAAACCGAGTTAAATATATTCAAAGGAAGAAATGGCACAAATTTTACTGAAAAAAATTTTTTTGCATGTGGGGCGTTTTCCCACCAACACCACAGCTCCCCAGAGTTTTCTTGAGTGCGAGCAGCAGGGAATATTAGATAGAAGGATTTAGATTGTGGAGATAAACAGATAGAAAATAAAGGATAGCCGGGAACCTATTCCAATGGGCCCTGTCTCTGCCTCAGGGTATTTATAGAGATGTCAAGGGGTGGATCAAAAGACCTCCCTCACCCCCAACCCCCAGCACAGCCAAGTGCAAACCATCTCAGACACCTGCACTCAGGCCTGTGGTCCTAATCATCCTCTCTATGCAGATCTGCTGAGTAAAGCCAGGAGGAACCTGAAAACGGGCTCCCACATTTTCATGTTCATAGGAACCTGAAGGCCTATGCGGCTGTATTTACATACTCGTGGCAATTATCCAAAAGGGGGCTAAGATGTGGGTTTAATTCTAAAAGGTCTGTTATAGAACCCTCAGTTTCAACTTCTCTAGCTGGTAAAATTTGCTGTTTTTTCAAGAACACTTCAAAGCAGCACACTGCAGGCACCCAGCATGGTGTGCACAGCAGGTACCAACCCAGTACTCTCCATTCACATACAGGCCTCGCATAATACTCTGCAAAGCTTATTTACAGATTTATTCTGTTATCTGTTTACATCTTTCCCTCACTACCTTTCAAGTTTCATAAAGGCCCGGACTTCTTTTTTCAACCTTGGCAATCCTTGGGAGGTTTAAGTGCCTGGGATCAGACAGGAAAGAGTTAAACCAATCCCGGCGGTGGTTTAAGAGTCTCCATTTTCATTGCCAAAAGCTTTACTGTGTCCCTCATCCTCGATTCAGATCCAGTCAGAGGGACGGATGCACCATCCAATCCTTGATAAGGGAAAATGACAGATTCGACCAAGACTTGAAAGTTGCAACGTTCATCTGTTGAGTTAAATGAACCTGGAAGTCAATGCTGCGCTCTAGAACAACTACATTATCTCCCGGCGAGTGGCCGAGCGACTGCAGACAGCCCTGGGGAAACTAAAAGGCTGGAGGGTCGGAACCCCACCAGGAAGGCACGCAGGCTGGCTCCAAAAGGAAGGAGTAGCAAGGACTAACTTAATGCGACACGGCTCCACCCCCTCCCGAAGGGGTGGACACCGAGTGGCTCCGCCCCTCCCCGGTCGCTAAGCAACCAGCCCCGGAAGTCGGCAGTCGGGGGCGGGCCCCGAGAGCGAGTGGAAGATGGCGGAGGGCGGCCGTGCGGAGCCGGAGGAGCAGGAGAGGGGGTCCTCGAGGCCGGGGCCCCCGAGTGCGCGGGACTTACAGGTGCGCAGGCACGGAGCAGGGCGGCGGGCGGAGGCTGGGCATGGCGGACACGGGGCAGGGCCCCTTGGTACCTCGCCTTTCCCGGACCCTGCCCGAGGAGCTGATTGCCAGGGTCTCTCCGCGAGGCGCTTTGCAGGGGGGCGGGCGTGGAAACCAGTGCCCGAACCTCCGGCGCCAGGATCTGGATCCCTTTCGCCACGCGCGGTGCGCGAAGCAGCTGTTTAGACTATCGTTTTGCGGGGCCATCTGGGTGGCTCCCGATTGATGCTGCCTGCCTTCTGGAGAGTTGCTATGGCCATCGCTTAAAAAGTAACTTAAAAATAACGCATGTTGGTTTGTTCTGGATGCTCTTTCAGATTTGAAGACTTACACGTCAAAACTAGTTTCTTTTTCTTTGTTTCTTATCAAAAAGCTGCGTGGGTTTTTTTGTTTTTGTTTTTTACAGGAGAGAGCTTAAAACAATTCAGTCAGTGATTAGAGCCTACTTGTAAGAGGTAGTCCATAAAACAATGTAACAGAAATAAAACTCGGTAGTGTTATGACGCTGACATTAGTCAGCTGAACACTTGTCCACTAAATGCTGTTTTATCAGTCGCTAACAATATGTACTCATTTTAGGCATTTTTCTATCTCCTCGGTAGATCATTGATAAAATTCAGCAATTAAACATATGTTAGGGATTATAGTTAAGAATGAATGAGCCAGATTTCTCAAACTTTCACAGCATTTTTAATAGCTGGCCTTCATTCTTTAACCAAACAAACCACTTGCTGTTAACAACTTTGTGCTGAAGCTTTGGGGAATTTGGAGATATATAGGACATCAAATCCATAAGTAGCGGTGGATACTGTTGTATGGTATTAAATTTAGTGAAAGACCACAGATTTGAAACAGGCTTGTAAACTAGCCTTAATAGCCCAAACCAATGTAAAGTTATAATGGTATTAATTGAGCATTGGTTGGTAACAGGTAACTCTGTAGCCACTTACCTAGTTGTGTTAGTCAGGGTTACTATTGGTGTGCTGAAACACCATGACCAGAGCTACTTGAGGGAAAGGGTTTTATTTGGCTTATGCTTCCACATCACCGGTTGTTCATCATCAAAGGAAGTCAGGATAGGAACTCAAACAGGGCAGGGACCTGGAGACAGAAGCCTTGGAGGGGTGCTGCTTATTGGCTTGCTCTTCATGGCTTCCGAGCCTGCTTTCTTAGAGAACCCACGACCACCAGCCCAGGGATGGCACCACCCACAATGCACTGGGCCCTCCCTCATCATCACTATTTAAGAAAATGCTCCATCTTGTGGAGGCATTGTCTCACTTGAGGCCCCTTGTTCTCTAATGACTCTAGCTGCGTTAGGTAGGGTAGTAAAGGTTGCAGGAAGAGTGAAATAGGAACACTGACACACGCAGTGTCCCAGTTTAAAAAGAAGACCTGGTGCTGATGGGATGGGCCTGCCTGTGCTTTACATACACTAATCTTTCAACTGATCTTGACGAGAATTTTGATAGGCATTTAAAGATGTAAAAACTAAACTCAACAATGGTCAGCAATCCACCAGACTTACAAAGTAAGTGCCTAAGTTAAAGTTTGGATCCAGCTGATAGAGAACAAGGGGTGTATGAACATGGGAGAGAGAAGGGGGAGATGATGGAGTTACATTTTAATTTCCAAAACATAGGATCTATGTAAAACATTTTAATTCAGTTCTTAAGAGGTCAGAGCCATTGGTTTGCATTTCTAGGGAAATTGCCTTTTTAGAAGTTCACATGTTGATGCATCTGTGAGAGAGAGTATGAAGGAGGAATAAAAACACTTAGGGAAGAAAAAATGGTTTCTAGGTGTCTTGAGTGTGTATTTTAAGTGTGTTTATTTAAAGGTCTGTCTAGTCTTGGTCAGGCAGGGGATGTAGCTGGGTGTTAGAGTACTTATCTAACACATATGAGACTGCCTGCATCCAGTTCCCAGCCCTGGAGAAAGACTGGCTGATTTGTGCCTCAGTTACTTATTCTCCTTTTCCTTCTGAGGAAAGAATATTCAGAGACAGTTACTTGGTGGGGGACAGGGTTTGTTTGATTCTAAAGAGGGTGGGAGCCCGCTTGAATAGCCACCAGGAGCATTAAGGACATTCCTTTTGTTTTGCTTGTTTCTTGAGACAGGATCTCTCACTACACAGCCCTGGCTGTCCTGGAACTCACTGTGTAGACCAAGATGGCCTCAGATTCACAGACATCCTCCTGCTTCTGCCTCCCAAGCACTGAGATTAAAGGCATGTGCCACTATTGCATGGCTCAAAAATTTTAAATTATTGCCCAAAATAGCTAGAGGGGGAGAGAACCTGTAATATTAGATTAATATTTTAAATTCTATTTCAAGGACAAATATATTTTTACTTTATTTAGAAGGCACTCAGCTATATATATCTGCAGTGTGTAATTTTGCAGTATTGCTTTATAAATGGTTAAACCCTATATTTAATTCATCGCCTTCTTTTTTAGCTCTTTTCCCAGAACTTGATGAAATTTATGTCTGATAGACTTTTAAGCAATACTTTTGAACTTGTTTTATGTACTTGGGATTTGAAAACAGATTATATTGTGAGATTGATTTAGAGAAATTGGCAGTAGCTTGAACTGTCTTCAGAAATTCTTTAAAACCTAGAAGAAAGTTAACACAGGTCCAAATGTATGTTGCCAATATCAGTTTTTGAAATTATTGAATAGTTAATTAAAAGATTACGATAACATATTTTTCCTGTCATGAGGCAGTTTGATTGATTGAATACCATGAGTCCTCATGAGTAGGTTGTTTTGGAAAGACAACATCTTTTGAGGCAACAGTCTTCATTTTTTTCATAGGGAATTGTTAATACTCAGTTTCAAGCTGATGCCTGTTGCTCAGCTGTCTAGAAGTCTGTTTCCATTGCTAACGGGATACCACGCCCATCTGTCCTTATGTGTAGTTGGCCTTGGCAGGACTGTACGAAGAGGAAGTGAAGTGCAAGTCTTCCAAGCCTGACAGACCCACAGCTGCAGCCTTTAAGAGTCCGCGGACACTGCCCCAGCGGTGAGTGTGCCTCCAGTCATCGGCCCTTCGGAGCTCACAGAGCTGGACTGACTTTAAGTGACCCTGAGGACTTTTTAAATTAAATTTCTTGAACAGATATAGAGATACTATTCTAAAGTTTTTATAGTCAGCGAAAAGAAACTTATAAAGAATTACTTTGGTGTCTGATATTATAATAAGCACCTTATGAAATTATCTCTCGAATCCTGTTTTCTCAAGCATGATGGCTCTTGAATATTTTTGTCACACAGCTCATTGAGCTCTGATGAAATGTCTAGGCCCTCTCCTTCCAAAACAGCATCCAGGTGCAGTCTTGTCAGTTGAGGCCAGTGCGTTTCTCACCACCATCCATGGGGCCTCTGAAGAATCTGTAAATTCTGAAGTTTCTGTGTGTGCTTCTGTACTGTGATGCCTAGTCTAACAGATGATTTCCTGGGATGTATTTGTTATCATTAAAATCTCTGAGCTATAAAAAGAACAGACTAGAGGATTAGAAGATAAGGGTCACATGTATTGTATCGTGAATATTATTGATTTTTATGGTATTACATTAGAGAGCAAGAATCACATGTGTTGTGACTTTTTCACTGATATTTTTTAGTATTACGTTGGAGAGCAAACTTCAATTTTCTTATTATCTCTCATTCTCAAAAAATGATATTTTATCAGAAGTAGAAAAATTCACTGGATATTAGGTTTTTGTCACTTCCCATTCTTTTTGTAGGGAGACAAAAATGATATATGTCATCCTGTACTTGAAGATGAGAAGAATCTTTATAATTTTTCCCCTATATTTTCTTTTACAAATTTTAAAGCCCATAGAAAATGTAAAAGTTAGTAAAATGGGTAGACACTAGATGTTTCACTTTTGTTCACTGGTTGTTAAGGTGTCACACAGCATTGCCCTCACTCACACATGCTGACAACACTCACTTCTAGACATTGTGTGTCCCTAAGAATAAAGCATATGACCTAAGTAATGAAGATTAGCTTTGGAGTTATCAGTGGTGCCATGCTGTCACTGCTTCCAGCAACCCATTGCATTTGATTTTTTTCTGTGTGGAGTTTTGGATGCAGGGCGTGCTCCCTTCTCTTTCCTTCTCCTTCTCCTTCTTCTCCTCCTTCTTCTCCTCCTCCTCCTCCTCCTCCTCCTCCTCCTCCTTCTTTTTTAAATCTGTTTTTAGCTTACCTACATAATCTAAAATTTATTACATTCACTTTTTAAAAACGTATACCCAGATGTCTCAAAATGTCCCATATTCTAGATTACTGTTTCCTCATAATTAGATTCTTGTTAAACATTTTTGTCAAGAGTACTAGATAAGTGATACTGTCTGCTTTTTATTATATCACATCAGGAGCCATATAGTTCCAAGTTTTCCCACTCTTGGTGATATGCTCACTTGGTTAAGGTGCTGACCACCACATCACTCCATTGTCAGGTACAGTTTGTCTTTGTAATCAGCAGGTTGGTATCTCGGCATGGTTTGAATATACTATCCTTTGACTTAACTACTTATTTGTTAGATATATGAGTATACGTAGATGTGTGTAATATTTTAATTGCCTCCTTAATGTATATTACCCCCCCCCCCATTTTTTAAGGTATTCAGTGTGTTTCTGTACCTAACTTTTACTCATTCAGTATTGAAGTCTTTGGCTCCCTAGCCTGAGCACATGAGAATGACTTAATTTTGCTTTTAGTCAATAAACCTAATATTTAAATTCTTACAAGATTAATATTTAAATATTTTCCTTGTGCTTCATGGATTAATTCTGTGATTAAGAGTTCAAGGTTGTCCCAGGCTGCCAAGGAGATTCAGGCCAATTTGAGCTGCCTCAAAATACTAAGGTCTGTGGATGTGGCTCAGTGGCAGAGTTTTGCCTAGCATATGCAAGGCCTTGGGTTCAATCCCTAGAACTCCTTTTTCTAGTGGATGAATTTACTTATACACTCTGAAAATTTTTGTGTTTATAATTTTAATTTTTTAATGCTCTTTTGTTGGTTTTGTTTGGACATGTCGTGGATTAAGCTTAGTACCCCGTACACATTAACTATATACTTCAGCTACTGAGCTGTACCTTTCCAACCAGTAGTATAGTTACTAAAGACTTTTTGCATCAAGTTTGACCTCAAGAATCATTTACCACTCAAAAGGATGAGTTTCTTTACAAACTACTGAAACAGTTTAATCACTTACGGTATAGTGCATAGAGAGATCATTAGCAATCTTTTTCCTAAGCATGATACTGTTTTCACTTCATATAACAATTCATACTTCCCTACTTTACATTTAGTGATAACATTTGCCCTGTTTGCTGTTCCACTTTCTAATTGTCATGTCCTCCTAGGGCAGTATTAGAAATCAAAAGTTATATGTTGCTTGTCATTTTGTTCTTGTGATTTTCAGGGTATCATATGTAGCCTAGGCAGGCCTAGAACTCACTGTCAGTCAGGCTACCCTCAAACGGGCAGTCCTCCAGCCTCAGCTTCCCAAGTGTTGAGATTTTCAGAAACTGCTAGGCACCACCACACCTGGCATACTGGCTTTTCAAGCCAACTGTACTGGTTAGTTTCCAGGAGACTACAAGCTGTAGTCTCCTGGAAAGAGGACTCTCAATTGAGAGACTGAATCCATGTGACTGGCCTATAGGCATGTCTGTGGGGGCTTTTTCTTGATTAATGAATTACGTGGGATGTCCCAGCCCATGTGGGAGGTGCCATCCCTGGCAGGTAGTCTTAGGGTATATACGAAGGTATGGTGAGCAAACCGTAGAGAACAGTTAGTGAGTAGCATTTCTCCATGTCTCTGCTTCAGTTCCCACCCCCAGGCTCCTGCCATCACTCCCCTCAGTAATTGATAACCTGTATAATGGAATAAATCCTTTTCTCCCCCGGTTTGTTTTTGATCAGTAGAAGTTAAATAAAACACCAATGTATTTTCATTATCAAAAATATCAGACATAGTATGCTCTGTGTGTTTAGCCTACAAGAAGAAGTGTGTAATCTGTAGAAAACCCTTCAGGACACTTTACAGCTTCTTTACTCATGAGAGGCTGTATACAAGAAGCAAAATGTAGGTCATGTCCTCCACAGACCATGTAGCATTGTTTTGAGAATTAAAAGAGATGGACTGTGCAATATACCTAGCATGGGCCTTAAACAATGACTACAATCTAAATATGCCCCGAACGGATGAAGAGGCACAGATGAAGGGACAGGAGAGCACAGAAGGAGAAGCTAAGGACCAGTACAGATTAGTGGCAAATTAGAGATGTTGAGAAAGTGGAAGTGCAGCCGGGTTGAGCCTCATGGATATGTCACCCATGCTGTCACACAAGTCTCGACACTTATGAGGGCCATGTGCTGGATTAAATGGTTGGCTCCTTAGTGTGTTTTGAGTGAGGGGACTTAGATGTTCATTTTGCAGTTGGCTGCCGTTAGTATGTTGCATTCATTTAGAAGTCACTGAAAGGCTAGTGTGCATTAAAGTTCATTCAGTGAAAAAGGGCTATAGTCTGTAAGCAGAGATGCCTCGAAAGCACCCCGTGTGTGTGTGTGTGTGTGTGTGTGTGTGTGTGTGTGTGTGTGCGCGCGTGTGTGCGCGCGCATGTGTGTCTGTCTGTGTGTGCGCGCGCGTGTGTGTGTCTGTGTGAGTCCGTGTGTGTGTGTGTCTGTCTGTCTGTGTGTGTGTGCGTCTGTCTGTGTGTGTGTGCGTGTGTGTGTGTGTGTTTGTCTGTCTGCGTGTGTGTGTGTCTGTGTGTGTCTGTGTGTGTGTGTGTCTGTGTGTGTGTGTGTCTTTTTCATTAACCTCCCCTAGTGCGTTTTCTCATCTGGACAGTGGGGATCATTTAGTTATAAGAATTGAATGAAAATATATTGGCCCTTCAACATTGGTTATTAATCCTTTTAGGAAAAACTGTGTCTTTAAAAAAAGACCACTATATCCTTTTAGAAAATAAATATAAAATAACAGCAATGGGAGAAAAGGATGTTAAGTGAGAAAACGGAAGTGGGAAATATTAATGCACTAGCTGTAGATACTCTTGGTCCCCTGTCCTCACAAGGAACAGCTAGAGAATTCATGAAGCACCCATCCAGCTCAGGTTATAAAGTACTCAATGTGCAGACTTAATACCAAAGCTGCAGATGCCTAGTCTTGTACCCTTTAGATGGCTGTTTGGCTCTGACAAAGATGCCACTGCCGAGCATCGAGGAGGAGGAGGAGTTTCATGACATAGTCTAAGGGGAGAAATTAGTACTGGCCTCTCCCTTATGTACATGCAGTTCTAGATGGATTTCAGCTCTGAATATAAAAGTTCAGATAGTGAGGCTGCTTGAAGAAAATACATTCCTGTGCAATCTTATGGGAGCGAGGCCATAACAAGCTGGTAAGTCTTTCCCTGTGACCAGTTTTCTCAGTTTGTTGTCACCAAGGGAAAGAGGCAGGATCAGTTACTTTGCTTCATGTTGACATGAGACAGGGAGGGAGGAAGCTGTAGGGGCAAACATGGAGGAAGCTTTGCTCTGCTTTTCTGTTTGTCACGGTTACCTGAGGCCATGCTATACACACTTGTGTGCAGGTAGATTTTCTTTCACTTGCAGGAGATGAAAACTGCCAGTTCCTCTGTATCTCATTTGCCAGTTTAGGAGAAAACCTTGAAGGGAACCGCTGTCTCTTCTCCAGGGCTGTTGTAGTTTTCACTGTTGCTCTGTGAACTAGAGTAGAAGGTGTGGGAAAATAAAAAGTGCACTCTGTCACCTTATACTAGAAGTCTCTGTGTTACTTCATTGATTAAATGTTCTGATATCCTGGGCAGAAAAATCAATCATGAAAGATTAGAACATTAATCTTAGGTGAATAGAAATTTATGTTTTGTAGCTGTTATGAAGTTAGAGTCAGGGTAGATCTCAGTTACTACATAGGGAACATATGAAGTTATCTACACTGAGAATTGTAATGCAGTAGGTCTTTCTCCAAAGAATAAACCTTCATTGTATAGCCATATGGGGCAGGGCCAGAGTAGCCCCTGGGTGCCGACAGTGCTTCCCCACCACAGGAGAAGAGCTTGATCTGTGAAAATAGGAACCCCTAAGTGGTTGCCCAGGGCTGAGGGAGGAACAAGGACTCCAGTTGCCATGTTGCTTCCTGAAATTGTCAGAATCTCCACAAACTCAGAAGGGATTCAAACTATCCCTGTATTATATTTGCCTGAGTTCCCTCTTAAAGTTAAATATCTCAGAAGAACTCAGGTACTTCTTAATAAATAAGAGTTATTTCATATGACTATGTAGCTTCTTATTATAGAGTAGTCTATGTCTTCTGAGTTTTTATTTATGAGCTGTGATGTTTAAAGGCTTTATTCAGGTGAACAGGAATATGGTGGATTACATATAGTTCAACCTCCAACTGGGAAAATTGTGAATGAACTTTTCAAAGAGGCAAGGGAGCATGGGGCCGTCCCTCTAAGTGAAGCCACAAGATCTTCAAGTGATGACAAAGCAAAGGTCAGTGCTGTCTTAACTGTCTGGGACGTTAGAGGTGCTTGGACGTGTGTCTTGGTAAAGCCTTTTCCATCATGGCACCCATTGTTGGGAATGACTGTTCTCCATAAAACTTCAGTTTTAGTCTTTATTTGGCAACAGCTAGAAAACTTCCTTTTGTCAAGCCTTGAGGTCATTTGAACATTTCCAAGTTCTCCAGTTCTGTAAAAAACAAAACAAAACATGGAATTGATTTAGTATGCAAAACAAAGCAAGGTTGTAATTTAAAGCACATTTGTGATGCAGTAATTAAGAGAAAAGCCATTTCTCCTCAGATTATCCTACCTGAAGACTATATATTCAGTATAGCAAGATCAAAAGTGTGATCATAGCTGATGTGATAATAGTTAAGATCAAATTGTGACCATAGCTGACTTACTGTAGCTGAGAAAACAGCTTAAAATGGAGGCCATCACAAGAAACCACAAATGGCCACAGTGCAGAGATCAACAGGTCATGGGGAAGCTCAACCCCAACAGATACATCTGCACCACACCTCCTGCATCTATGGGTCAGGGAATATCTCAGAAGAGGGGGCGGAAAGACTGTAAAAGCCAGAACACCAGGAAGTCAGCTGTGAAACAGTCTCCTAGAAATGACTGTGTAAACAGGACTGGAACGGTGGCAGTTTCAGTGGACATGTTAACATGGAAGGGGGAAAATTGCATGTGGTCACACCCCTAAAAACTGCAGGCAACTGTTGATTGCTGGGAAAAGGAGAATTACCTCTCGCAGGGATAGATGAGTCTCTTATTGGTTATCCAATACGGAGTGATCATCCTTGAAACCATATACACACCTCCAACAAAAACATTCAGAATGAGATATGGATTTACATAACGTGTAATTTCTGTTTCAATTAGAAACATCAAAAACATTTAAAAGCCTGTAAAATACATACAGAATACTTCGTTGTTTAAATATTTATTTTATGTGTGTGCTCATGTACACACATCCACAACCCACATATGACAGTCAAGAGGACAGCTTGTAGGAGCCTCTTCTCTCTTACTTTGTGGCTTCTGGCTATCGACTAAGTTATTTCACATTTTGAGTTGCTAATATTTATATGAAAACATTTAATTTCTCACATATACTTACTTATAACTTAAGGTCTTCATTTCATTATATTTTCCTAGTCACTATGAATCTGGCCAATAATTATTTGTTTAGTTTTGGAATATCAAGTATATGAGTAATGTTTTGACTGTAAGCCATAGTGAACTCTTAACCCATTTATCATGCATTTCAGTCATTTACAGGTGGAGGGTACAGATTGGGCAGTTCCTTCTGTAAACGTTCAGAGTACATCTATGGAGAAAATCAGTTGCAAGATGTAGGTACAGTCATCAAAATGTTCATAGTTTTCTCTCCTTTCTGAATTAATAGTTGACACTGTAAATACAGTCTCCCTTATTAGTTTCTGAAGTGTGAGTTAAAGAACCTGTGTGTTTTCAGTCGCAACATTCCTACTGCTATATTAGAATGTGTAATTTTTTGGTTTTTTTTGTTTTGTTTTGTTTTTTTGAGACACAGTTTCTCTGTGTAGCCCTGGCAGTCCCAGAATTCACACTGTAGCTCAGACTCATCTTAAAATCACAGAGATCTGCCTGCCTCTACCTCCTGAATGCTGGGATTAAAGGCACACGCTACCACTGCCCAGCAGAATGTATAATTCTTACATTTTTTTCTTTAAAATTGTATATTTTTATAATACAACATGAATTAAATTATAAAAACATTTGAAAGCATTATTTCTGTTGCATTTGGAAATATTAAAATTACAGATTTATTTTAGATATTAACAGTATCTTAGAAGGTCTCCCTTACCCCTTGGTGTGAATGTTTAAGCTATGGAACTAGAGAGATTTAGAATGTGGGTGAAAGGTCTGAATCACAAGTTCCAAATGGAGTCTTTCTTCTCATGCTTCTGTTTCCTCAGTGAGCTCTGAGTGATTGCTCAGAGCCAGCCTCCCTCCACCCATGGGACTTTGATATTTGCAGCTGTTTTCAGTGTTTTAACCTAAAAATAAACCTGCTAAGTAAACGCATGGACACACATGTTTAGCTTTGACTAAAACAAATATCTTTGTATTTTGAGGTAAATTAATCAGGTAGTAAGTTGGGAGAGACAGCATTGAAACTTAAAATTGTTTGGAAATGAATTCTTTTTTTTTCCCCGTCTCCAAAAGGTTCAAGTTTTGCTGAAGCTGTGGAGCAATGGTTTCAGTTTAGATGATGGAGAATTAAGACCTTACAATGACCCAACAAATGCTCAGTTTTTGGAATCTGTTAAGAGAGGGTAAGATGAATTATTTGTGTTCTCTTTATTATGTTGAATGGAACTATTTTGAGTATGTCCATGCATGTTCCTGTTACTGCATATATGTACATGTGCATATGGAGGTCATAGGTCACTCTCAATGGTATTCTCTCACTTGCCTAGAACTTAGGAAATAGGCTAGGCTGGCTGATCACTGAGCCCCAGGGATCTGTGGCCCACTGTTAGAATACCAGCACATAGTACAACATCCAGCCTTGTTACACAGGTTCTCTTGAGATTGAGCTCACGTCATGCTTGTGTGGCAACTATTTGACCAAGTAGCTTGTCACCCCAGGCCCTGTTTCTCTTTTAACTGTTCTGTATACACAACTAGCTTTCAAGAATTAGTTGCTATGACATATTCCATAAGTGACTTTGGGGAGGTGGATCTTTGTGGAGAAAGGACATTGGATGATTGTACCTCTTAAATGTGATGACACTATGGGCTTTGCTCCAAGAAGAAATATGTTTATAAATGGAATAGCATCTATCTGCCTATCCATTAAGCCTCTGTCCTGCTTATTGTTAATAAGGTACCATGACCGGGACAACTTATAAAAGAAAGTATGTAACGGGAGTATACAGTTCAGAGGATGAGTCCATAATCATTATGACTGAAAGCATGGCTGTAGGCAGGCAGGCATAGCAACCGCTCAAGCAGTAGCTGAGAACTTACGTCTGATCCACAGGCATGAGGCAGAGAGCCAACTAGGAATAGTGTGAGCTTTAAAATCTCAAAGCCCACCCCCAGTGATGGACCTCCTCCTAAGCCATGTACCTCCTCCAAAGCCATGTATTCTGATCCTTCTCAAAAGTTCTACAAACTGGGGACTGAGTATTCAGATTTGAGTACTTCCAGCCTTGTTGACTACAACACACTTCTCTCTCTTAGGCTCATTCCTCTCCCTTTCTGCAGCTCTCCTTGGCAGGTATCCCATGGATTTGGCATCTCCAACATCTTGGGATATCCACAATAATCCAAGCTTCACTTACACAGCTTCACCAGTTGGCCTCTCTGGGCCTCCATGTGGGGACACCCCTGCCACACACCTGTCCTCAGCAACTCCTCTTTTTTTTTTTGGTTTTTTTTTTTTTTTTTTTTTTTGAGACAGGGTTTCTCTGTGTAGTTTTGGTGCCTGTCCTGGATCTTGCTCTGTAGACCAGGCTGGCCTCGAACTCACAGAGATCTGCCTCCTGAGTGCTGGGATTAAAGACATGTGCCACCACCACCCGGCTCAGCAACTCCTTTTAAACCTTGTTCTCCTGTATCCTTTATAACTGTAAAGCTAGAATCCCGTGGCCAAAGCTGCCAGATTTTGCTGACTGCCTGCTATAGAACTGATGGAATCTGGCTCCTTCCTTGAGTTACATGTGCATAAGTTTTCATTTGTTGTTGCTCATTAGGAACAGGTGATCCTGTAGGACTTTTCTCTTCACAGGTTGCAGGATTAGCTGGGTGGGGTTTCCCTGAGGGCGCCACTCCCTTTATTCCCTTCTCCTTATCTCCTTCAGCACAAAACATGACTCCAACATTAAATGTCCCGCTGCTTTCTTTCTCCTCAAACTGTACATCTAATATTTCTTTTTGCCCTGTTTGCCCTTCTTCATTGTAGACCTACATAAGAGTGACCACTAATAACCACTTGACAGTCAATACTAGGCTGTCTTGAAATCTCCTCTGCCAGTCAAGTTAGCCCAAAGCTGTTCAACTTAACCTCAGGCAGATTCTTAGGACAGAGGCAAAAACCAGCCATATTCTTTGACAGGATATTTCTAGCCCAGTTACCACTGTTGTTCCCCTCTGAAACCTCTTGAGCTGAGCTTTCATAGTCCACATTGAGCTCAGCTTTATTGTCAACATTTCCTACTAGGATGGTCCACTAAGTTCCACCACAGTACTCAACAAAGTTCTGCGTGGTCAGGCCTGTCATATCAGTACCCCACTCCTGCTGTGGGATTTTCCTAAGTAGAAATGCAACTAAAGGCATAAGGTTGATGATGAGTTGTGAGGTTAAGTAGCAGGAAAAGCCCACAGAGAAGTTGAAGGCAGCGCCCTTTTAATGAAATTTGACCCGGAGACTGGCTGAAATGGGCTGGGGATAAAATTCTTTGAAACAACAGAGGAACTCTGAAGGAAAGATACTGTTGAAAGTGAGTTAGTGTGTATTATTATTTAAATTTTGCATAGATAGTACAAGGATACCTAACAAAAGCAGGAAATGCTATCAGTAGAGTGTTGAAATGGTAGCAAGTACCTGGACAGTGTTATGCAATTGAAAACTAAGAGCAACTAGGTAGTGGAAATAGTCAAGTAATATGTGAAAACCAGCATTGCTGTTCATGTTCATGCTCTAACTTCAAGGAGATAGAAGAAACTATTTGCTAAAGTTAATTTTCGGACAAGGGAGATATTCAGTGGGCTTTAAAATCTGAGCCACAGCATATCATCAGGTACAAATAATGAGCATAGTCTCCTTAGAATATCAGAAGTTCCAACTAGCTAAGGTCCATTAGCTCTTTCTGAAAATACTTGGTAATACTGTATTTATTGCCCCATGAGAACAACTGTTAGGTAGTATAATCCACTTATACACATCACTTCTCTAAAACTTGTTATATTGTACCATACATATATTAAATATAGGAAAGTAATTTTTCATAAGTTAAAAATGCCTATCAGTGATATTTATATTATTTCTTTAATATAAGTTTATATTTAATTTATATATGCCTAATTCATCAATCTAGCACTTCCTATGTGATTGAAACAGGTATAAAATTACCATAATGAAGGGTGTGGAGTTGTCAGCTTAATTACTATAAGAGACAGTTTATTCAAGGACTTAGTAAAGTTCCAAACAAAATAAAATGTAGTTTAAATGGTAGGTACATTCTTGGAAATGTGAGTGATCTCCAAAAAAATAAAAATATGAAAACCTCCAAAAGTGCTTAGTGACTTTTGCTTGTTTATAGGACAGAAGTAGGCCCAGATATCATAAAGAAGAAAGTTTTTACCTGCGTAAATCTCTGGCTCTGTCTGATTCTGTATAACTATGATACTGTCCTCAGTGTAGAAGACATTCCACAGCCTTTGCCATTGACACTGAATCATGGTGGTGCTCACTTACCTGATAATCAGAAATACCTTTATCAGTTTGTGACTCCCTCCAGGGTGGAGTTAAAAGCAAATGGTTGCAGCCAGGGATGGTGAGTCTGTGTACCGAGACAAGCCCTTGTATAAGATAAGACCACTTTGCAGTACAGAGCCTTTTCATGCAGTGCAAAGATGTGAAGAATGAGGACCCTTACTCACTGTTGGTGGAAGCATAAACCTCCGCAGCCACCAAGGAAATCTGTATAGAGGTTTCTTTAAAGGTGAAAAACTACCTCCCATATGGCACATATGATATTTTCCTAAAGAACTCTTAATGCAACATACCATTATTGGTGAAATTATTAGGGCCACTCCATGTAGTTAAAAGGGAGGTTTATTTTGTGGTGTAACTTACAAATAAAGGGATAGGTAGGTTGTAGGGTCTGGCAAAGGTATGGCGCAGTCTGGCGGTGTTCTCTGGAGAACTTTGCTCCGTCTACCTCCAGTGTCCAGGGTCCGGGCACCAAGAGAGAGATCCCTCTCCTTTGGATCCTGGGTCTTCAGCGTCCCCTCTCAGCCCCACCTTGTAGGTGTGACTGTTACTGAAGCCTCAATGGGGGTTGGAACTTCCAGGCCAAGGCTGGAATGGCTACCTACTACAACATGTAACTGCTATATCCATACAAAGTTTCCTGTTCTTGTCAAACAAACATAATGACATAAACATGGAAGACAAAGAAAGGCTTAGGATTTTCTGATTATCATTTATCAACATGTAATATCAGAATATTAGTATATTTTTGGATTGTATTATATTTAGAATGTTTAGATTTAAAAAAATTGCAAACAATATCAAGCAAAAAACATACTAAAATTCAGGGAAGTCTAGAGCATGGGTAGGTGGCATGTTACAAAGATCATTCCAAAAGGTGTCCTATCCTAAAGAACCTGAGTCTAATACTTAATATACTCTATCTAAGATATATATATATATCTACTAAGTTGTAACTGTAACTGCTAGTCTTCAACCTCATCAAAGACCTGAGAAGGAATATAATAATACCTGAGAAATGGGAGAAGGACGCAAGCAACTTTTGGGGGTCTTGCAAGAGTAGACAGAGACAGCTGGCAGCCTGGACAGTTAGCTAATGTTTCCCAGCATCGTTGGTACTTTCAAATTGGCTACAGGCCTAGAGTATCTGACAGACCATTTTCAGAAGCAGGAATTCTGAAAGACCATCTTACCTTGTCTTCAGAGTACAGTGGTCGCTTTCCTTGTGTCCCGCTTGTCCAGAAAAGACAGCATTTGTACTGTCAGCAGTTGAAGCAAGGGCAGTTCTTTGCCCAGTAGGCCATTTTGTGTCAAGAAGACAGACTTCCAAATGGAAATATCTTAGAAGCCCAATATTCTCTCAGGATTAAATTGGTGCTGCCAGGAGCAATTGTGTCTCAGATCAACAGAATTCTAAGTTACTTAAATGCCATATTCTCTAGGTCCATGAAGTGTTTGAAGATTACCTGTCCATCTGACCTATGTATCTATAAATCTGGATAACCTAACATAATTATAGAGATGACAAGCATAGGTGACTATAAATCTATAAGCCTTATCTACCTAAACAACCTAAGGACTAAGGCTTCATGTAAACAAGGCAAATAGTCTGTAAGCAAATGTACAGTAAAAGGACAGTGACTTTAAAATTGTGACAATACACAACAGATCTTTTACAGGTAGGAATGTATAGTGCAATATGATAATCTAAATATATATCAGTATACAGAATATCTTAAACAGAAGTAGAACATACATACAGTATGACAGACATAAATTTACATTTGTATCAATATACAAATATTTCAAATAAGAGTATAAATATGTGTACATTATAACAAACATAGTTCTGTATTTGTATCAATATACAAATTATCTTAAACAGGAATATAAAAAGTTTATATTTGTATCAACATGTAAGAATTCACAACAGTGCAAATTATCTAAGGCTATTTTACTAAATTTGTTTACTAATGTATACGATAGTCTACCATAATATCTTATACCTATCCATTCCATTTCTTCTTTTCCCCCCCTTTTTTTTTGAGACATATTTTCTTTCCTTAAGGAGAATACTGAATTTAATAGTTTCTTCCACCCCCAACCCTATAACCATCATCCATAACCCTAAGAAATATGAAATCTTAGGGAAAAAGGCGTCGTTTTCTTAGAATTGCTTCCTACTGTTTAGGGGGCAATGGTATCTCTGTTGGGTATTGTGAGAAAGCTCAGATAGTTAAATCTCAGTTAGACTAACTGTAGACTATCTGTAGCAAGTCTCAGAGTAATGGGTAAGATTGTTTGAAATTCTGGCAAAAAGTGTAGGATGATGATGATTACCATGGCATCATTCTGGATTGGGTAGAGTTGTTGTTGGGGACCCATCTTCCTTCTGGAGACCTCAGAGATTGCTATTGAAAAAACTTATTTTTTATCAGAATGGAAGGTTTGGATTTAAAGATGACATGACATGTAAGAAAGGATTCCAAGAAATCAAGAGTAAGCATGGAGAGAATTAGAATCTTGAAGACAATGGTCCCTTATTATTGGTTTTCTTCCGTCTCATATCAGAGGGCTCTTCTGATATGGGACTGAAGAATCTCTCAACCTTTTCTTTTATCAATATGCTTGGGTTTAGAGAAGGAGTGAGCCAATTCCATCTCCAAAGCCAGCATGATTATAATTGAATTGGAACCACAACTATTCTAGATTGATAGAGATATAGATGTTAGACAGTGAGATTTTACCCTGTGTAGATTGGTACCAATAGATTATTTCTTTTGGTTTTTCAAGACAGGGTTTCTCTGTAGCTTTGCGCCTTTCCTGGAACTAATTTTGTAGACCAGGCTGGCCTTGAACTCACAGAGATCTGCCTGCCTCTGCCTCCTGAGGGCTGGGATTAAAGGCATGTGCCAAGATTTTTTCTTTCTACTGTAAACATCTGGATATCCAAGGCCTTATGATTTCTGGAAGATGGGTATTTCCATTATCCTGGAAAGACAAAAATAGAACCCTACTCCAACCTTTGTTAAATACAACTTGAAGAGATGTCACATTGGTGGATGATCTTTTACTTCTACTCATCAAGGGGTTTCTCCTGTTCGAATTGAATTTTTATTAATTTTGTTGGTATCCTGAGGAAACAAAAGCAAAACCCCTTACCCAATGTAGGACATATCCAGGTTCCCATTCTGAGGTCAACACATCTTTGAAATAAACGGGTTGGTTTAGCTCAGGAGTTTTGTCTGTTGTCCAGTGTCTCTCTGCAGCTGTTGTTCCTTTCTCATCAGCATTGAGAAAATTCAAGGTTAATAAAGCACTATGCCATCCATTTCTAGGAGTCTTTGTTACCTGTTGCTGTTTATTTAGCATATCCTTTAAAGTTCAGTTGGATCGCTCTATGACTACTTGGCCTGTGGGATTGTGTGGTACACCTGTAACATGCTTTATATTGTAATAAGCAAAGAACTGTCGCATTTTATTGGAGACATATGCTGGGGCAATGTCTGTCTTAATTTGTACAGGTATCCCCATGATGGCCATAACTTCTAATAGGTGTGGAATCACAGAATCACAGAATCAGCAACTCATAGGAGTTGCCCACTGAAATCCTGAATAGGTGTCAATGGTATGGTGTACATACTTTAATCTTCCAAATTCTGCAAAATGAAACACATCCATCTGCCAAATTTCATCTCTTTGTATACCTTTTGGATTGCTCCCTGCAGGTAATGGAGTTTGGTTATAGAAGGAACAAGTAGGACATTTTTTCACAATATCCTTAGCTTGTTGCCAAGCAATGGAGAATTCCTTCTTCAAACTTTTGCTATTTACAACATGGTGTTTCTTATGAAATTCTGAGGCTTCTAGCACATTACCTATTAGTAACTGATCAATCTCATCGTTAACTTATGCTAGAGGTCCTGGCAGACATGTATGGGATCTAATATGTGTTATATATATATATATATATATATATATATATATAGGTGTAATTATTAAGGCCACTCCACGTAGTTAAAAGGGAGGTTTATTTTGTGGGGTAACTTTCAAATGAAGGGATAGGTTGTAGGGTCTGGCAAAGGTATAGCGCAGTCCGGCGGTGTTCTCTGGAGAACTCTGCTCGGTCTACCTCCAGCGTCCAGAGCCCCGAACCAAGAGAGTGACCTCCTCCTGATCCTCGGTCTTCGGCTCCCTCCTCTGCCCCGCCTTGTGGGCGTGATCATTACTGAAGCCTCAATGGGGGTTGGAACTTCCAGGCCAATGCTGGGTTGGCTATCCACTACATATATATATATAGGCTGTTCCCTTTTTCTGATGATTTCCTGCAACTGTATGAATAATGAAGTTAATTTCTGTATTATCAGGAATAAATTCAGCAGTTTCAATATGTAAAACAACTCTCTCTGCATATGGAGAGTCAGTGACTATATTGAGGGGTTCTTTGGAGTCCATCAGTACCATTTATAGTTCTGCCTTTTATACAGAGCTGTATGGACTTTGTACCACTTAAGTCTCCTGATTTGTATCCTGCTTTCCCTGATTTATTTGCATCAGTATAGAATGTGAGGACTCCAGAAATTGGCTTTTGTCATACAATGTGAGAAAGGACCCATTCAGTTTTCTTTATGAATTCTATTCTCTTGCTTTTGGGATAATGGTTGTTAATCTCTCCCAAAAAGTTACTGCAGGCTCTCTGCCAGTATTCATTATCTTTCCATAGTGATGAAATTTCCTCATTAGTTAAAGTTACTACAATTTCTGCTGGGTCCATTCCTGTCAACTGGTGAAGTCTTAATTTACCTTTTTGAATCAAATCAGAGACCTTTTCTATGTAAGTCTTTAATTTCTCATTTGGTTTGCATGGTAGGAATATCCATTCCAATATATCTTCCCTCTGCATCAAAATACCTGTGGAGGAATGTCTGGAGGGAAATATGACAAGAATGCATTTAAGTTCTGGATCCACACAATCCACATGTGCTTCTCGAATTGTCTTTTCTACTAAAGACAATTCCTTCTCAGCTTCGGCTGTTAATTCTCTTGGACTATTTAATTCTTTGTCCCCTTCTAGAGTATTAGCCAAATTTTGTAGTCCATCTTTGGGTATTCCCATGATACCCAGTAAGTTGGAAATGCTTCCTAACAACTTTTGAAAATCATTAAGAGTCTTCAATCAATCTCTCCTTAGTTGTACCTTTTGGGGTCTAATTATTTGTAGCTCTATCTTATATCCTATATAATTATATCCTAAGTAATTAATAGAATCTCCTCTTTGTATTTTTTCCGGAGAAATTTGCAGTCCCCAGTGAGGCAAAACTTCTTTTACTTCTTCAAACATGCTTTCTAATGTCTCTAACTTTGGATCAGCTAATAGGATATCATCCATATAGTGATAAATTATGGATTGTGGAAACTTTACACGAATTATCTCCAATGGTTTTTGCACAAAATATTGGCACAAGGTAAGGCTGTTTAACATTCCCTGTGGGAGGACCTTCCATTGATATCTCTTGACTGGCTGAGAATTGTTATAATTAGGAACTGTGAAGGCAAATTTTTCTCTATCATTTTCTTGTAAGGGTATGGTAAAGAAACAGTCTTTTAAGTCAATAACTGTTATAGGCCATTCTTTGGGTACCAGAGAGGGTAAGGGCATCCCAGTCTGTAGGGAGCCCATCAGCTGAATTACTTTATTAATAGCTCTCAGCTCTGTCAGTATTCTCCAATTACCAGACTTTTTTTTTTTAATGTTTAATCATTTTATTTCTTCTCCAGAGATAAGCTTCATAATCATAATTAGTAAGCATGAGAACCACTGTGACTGGGGGCTGAGATGGACCCTAAACCCTTTACTGTATGCTTCGGGTAGGACTCATCTGCTCACTGAATTTCCCAAAGAGTACTATAGAGGGAAAAAGCCTTACAAACCCATTTGCCATCTTTCTTATGGCTGTATCCTTCGCTGAAAATTGTTAGGTCTGGCTCAAACGTAAGCTGTCTTCATTTGCGCAGCTGTGATTAGACATAACTAAACAGCACATCATCTAGAAAATATTTGGTGAGAGGTAGGGGAGATGTCATCAGGAATACCCCTGATTGAAGGTACTTGTAAAATGCTCATAGTGTAATTCATCACTATATAAAGTTTTGTATTGTACAATGGTATATTAGCGATCTAGACAAATGATTTATAAATTAAGGTACATTAATTAATGTAAGATTTTGTTTGCATATGGATGATGTGAAATCTTGCTATAATTATTTTTGTATTTTCTTTTTTTTAAATTATATTTGTGTTTTAATTTTACACATCAGCCATGGGTTCCCCTGTCCTCCCCCCTCCCACCCCCGCCCCCACCTTCCCTCCAGCCCATCCCCTCCATTCCCATGTCCTCCAGGGCCAAGACACCTCTGGGGATTCATTTAAACCTGGTGGATTCAGTACAGGCAGGTCCAGTCCCCTCCTTCGAGGCTGAGCAAAGTGTCCCTGTGTAAGCCCAAGGTTCCAAACAGCCAGCTCATGCACTAAGGTCAGGTCCTGGTCCCACAGCCTGCATGCCTCCCAAACAGATCAAGCTATTCAATTGTCTCATTTACCCAGAGGGCATGATCCAGCTGGGGCCTCCACAGCCATTGCTTCATAATTTATGTGCTTCCATTCGTTTGGCTATTTGTCCCTGTGCTTTTTGCAATCTTGGTCTCAATAAATCATGCTCTTACAGTCCCTCCTCTTTCTCGACAGTGGGACACCTGGAGCTCCACCTGGGGCCTGGCTGAGGATCTCTGCATCCACTTCCATCAGTTATTAGATGAGAGTTCCAGCATGATTGTTAGGGTGTTTAGCCATCTGATCACCAGACTAGGTCAGATCAGCTTTCTCTCTACCATTGCCAGCAGTCTACAGAGGATACATCATTCTGGGGACCTCTCGAGCACTCTGCCTATTCCTGTTCTCATGTGGTCTTCATTTATCATGGTCTGTTATTCCTTGTTCTCCCTTTCTGTTCTTGATCCAGCTGGGATCTCCTGCCCTCCTAAGCTTTCTTTCCCTCAAACCTTGCCCTTCATTACTCCCACTGTCGTCCAGGTTGTTCATGTAGATCTCATCCATTTCTCTGTCATTGGATGATCCCTGTGTCTTTCCTAGGGTCCTGTTTTCTAGGAAGACTCCCTGGAGTTGTGTAGCAGTCTAGTCATCTTTGTTTTACATCTAGTATCCTCCTATGAGTGAGTACATACCATGTTTGTCCTTCTGAGTCTGGGTTACCTCACTCAGGTTGATTTTTTTCTAGATCCATCCATTTGCCTGCAAACCTCATGATGTCATTGTTTTTCTCTGCTTAGTAGTACTCCATTGTGTATATGTACCACATTTTTTTTATCCATTCTTCAGTTGAAAGGCATCTAGATTGTTTCCAGGTTCTGGCTATTACAAACAAAGCTGATACGAACATAGGTGAGCAAATGCCCTGTGGTATGAATGAGCATTCCTTGAGTATATGCCCAAGAGTGCTACACCTGGGTCTTGGGAGAGGTGGATTCCCAATTCTCTAAAGAAACGCCATATTGATTTCCAAAGTGGCTGTACAAGGTTGCATTCCCACCCGCAGTGGAGGAGAGTTCCTCTTGATCCACATCCTCTCCAGCATAAGCTGTCTTCTGTGTTTTTGATCTTTGGAATTCTTACAGGTGTAAGGCGGTATCTCAGAGTCGTTTTGATTTGCATTTTCCAGATAATTAGGGATGTTGAGCAATTCCTTAAATGTCTTTCAGCCATTTGAACTTCCTCTGTTGAGAATTCTCTGTTTACTTCTATAGCCCATTTCTTAATTGGACTGTTGGGCATTTTGATGTCTAATTTCTTGAGTTGTTTATATATTGTGGATATCAGCCCTCTGTCAGAAGTGGGGTTGGTGAAGACCTTTTCCCATTCTGTAGGCTGTTGCTTTGTCTTGTTGACTGTGTCCTCTGCTCTTCAAAAGCTTCTCAGTTTCAACAGGTCCCATTGATTGATTGTTTCTCTCAGTGTCTGTGCTACTGGTGTTATATTTAGAAAGTGATCTCTGGTGCCAATCCAGTTATGCCAGCGCCATTTGTTAAAGATGCTTTCTTTTTTCCATTGTACATTTTTGGCATCTTTGTCAAAAATTATATGTTCATAGGTGTGCAGGTTAATGTCAGGGTCTTCAATTTGATTCCATTGGTCCACATGTCAGTTTTTATGCCAGTACCAAGCTGTTTTTATTACGGTAGCACTACAGTAGAGTTTGAGGTCAGGGGTCATGATGCCTCCAGATGTTGTTTTATTGTACAGGATTCTTTTGGCTGTCCTTGTTTTCTTGTATTTCAATATGAAGTTGAGTATTATTCTTTCCAGGCCTGTGAAGAATTGTGTTGGTAATTTGATGGCGATTGCATTGAATCTCTAGATTGCTTTTGGTAAGATCGCCATTTTTACTATGTTAATCCTGCCTATCCATGAGCATGGGAAATCTTTCCATTTTCTGACATCTTCAATTTCTTTTTTCAGGGACTTAAAGTTCTTGTCATATAGGTCCTTCACATGCTTAGTTAGAGTAACCCCAAGGTATTTTATATCATTTGTGGCTATTGTAAAGAGTGATGTATCTTTGATTTCCTTCTCAGCCTGTTTGTCTACTGTATATAGTAGGGCTATTGATTTTTTTGAGTTGATCTTGTATCCTGCAATGTTGCTGAAGGTTTTTATTAGCTGTATCAGTTCCTTGGTTGACTTTTTGGGGTCACTCATGTATACTAACATGTCATCTCCAAATAGGGAGAGCTTGACTTCTTCCTTTCCAATTTGTATTCCCTTAATCTCTTTATGTTGTCTTATATCTCTGGCTAGAACTTCAAGTACTATATTGAATAAGTAGGGGGAGAGGGGACAGCCTTGCCTTGTTCCTGATTTTAGTGGTATTGCTTTGAGTTTCTCTCCATTTAATTTGATGTTGGCTGTTGGCTTGCTGTAAATTGCCTTTATTATGTTAAGGGACGTTCCCTGTATTCCTGATCGCTCCAAGACCTTTATCATGAAGGGGTGTTGGATTTGGTCAAATGCCTTTTCTGCATCTAGTGAGATGATCATGTGGTTTTTTTCTTTGAGTTTGTTTATATGGTGTCTTACATTGATGGACTTTTGTATGTTGAACCACCCTTGCATCCCTGGGATGAAGCCTACTTGATCATGGTGGATAATTGTTTTGATGTGTTCTTGGAGTTTTTTTGCCAGTATTTTATTGATTATTTTTGCATTAATGTACATGAGGGAGATTGGTCTGTAGTTCTCTTTCTTTGTTGCATCTTTGTTTGGTTTAGGAATCAGGGTAATTGTAGCCTCATAGAAGGAGATGGGTAATATTCCTTCTGCTTCTATTGTGTGGAACAATTTAAAGACTATTGATATTAAGTCTTCTTTGAAGATCTGGTAGAATTCTGCAGCGAAACCATCCGGTCCTGGGCTTTTTTTGGTTGGGAAACTTTTAATGACTAATTCTATTTCCTTAGGGGTTATTGGACTATTTAAATGGTTTATCTGGTCTTGATTTAACTTAGGTATGTGGTACCTTTCCAGAAAATTATCCATTTCTTTTAGATTCTCCAGTTTTGTAGAGTAGATGATTCTCTGGATTTCCTCATTGTCTGTTGTTATGTCCCCCTTTTCATTTCTGATTTTGTTAATTTGGATGCTCTCTTTCTGTCTTTTGGTTAGTTTGGATAAGGCCTTGTCTATCTTGTTGATCTTCTCAAAGAACCAACTCTTTGTTTCATTAATCTTTTGTATTCTCTTTATTTCTATTTTATTGATTTCAGCTCTCAATTTGATAATATCCTGGCGTCTGTTCCTCCTGGGAGACTTTGTTTCTTCCTGTTCAAGGGCTTTCAGGTGTGCTGTCAAGTCACTAGCGTGAGATTTCTCCAGCTTCTTTATGTGGGCATTTAGTGCTATGAATTTCCCTCTTAGCACTGCTTTCATAGTGTCCCATAAGTTTGGGTATGTTGTATATTCATTTTCATTGATCTCTAGGAAGTCTTTAATTTCTTTCTTTATTTTCTCCTTAACCCTTTGGTGATTCACTTGAGCATTATTCAGTTTTCATGAGATTGTAGGATTTCTGTAGTTTTTTTTTGTTATTGAAATCTAACTTTAAACCATGGTGGTCCAATAGAATACAATTGTTTTGTATCTGTTGAGATTTGCTTTGTAGCCAAGTATGTGGTCGATTTTAGAGAAGGTTCCATGGGGTGCTGAGGAGAAGGTATATTCTTTTTTGTTCGGGTGGAATGTTCTGTAGATATCAATTAAGTCCATTTGAGTCATAACATCAGTTAAGACCATTATGTCCCTGTTAAGTTTCAATTTGGTCCATCTGTCCAGAGGTGAAAGTGGGGTGTTGAAGTCTCCCACTATTAATGTGTGGGGTTTTATATGTGATTTAAGCTTTAGTAATGTTTCTTTTTCATATGTGGGTTCCCTTTTGTTTGGGGCATAAATGTTCAGAATTGAGACTCTATCTTGGTGGATCTTTCCTGCAATGAGTTTGTAATGTCCTTCATCATCTCTTTTGATTGATTTTAGTTGAAGTCCAACTTGGCTGGATATTAAGATGGCTATACCAGCTTGCTTCTTAAGGCCATTTGATTGGAAAGTCTTTTCCCAGCCTTTTATTCCTAGGAGGTGTCTGTCTTTGAATTTGAGGTGTGTTTCTTGTATGCAGCAGTAAGATGGGTCCTGTTTTCGTATCCATTCTGTTAGTCTGTGTCTTTTTATAGGTGAATTAAGTCCATTGATATTAAGGGATATTAATGACCAGTGATTGTTCGTTCCTGTTGTTATTTTTATTTTTTGGTGGTAGTGTGTGTGTATTTCTCTTCTTTGGGGTTTACTGCTGTGGTGTTGTCTATTGCCTGTTTTCATGGGTGTATCTGCCTTCCTTAGGTTGGAATTTTCCTTCTAGTGCTTTCTGTAAGGCTGGGTTTGTGGATAAGTATTGTTTAAATTTGGTTTTGTCTTGGAAGGTCTTGTTCACTCCATCTATGATGATTGAAAGTTTTGCTGGGTATATTAGTTTAGGCTGGCATCCATGGTCTCTTAGTGTCCACTGGAGGTTCTCTCTGGTCCAGATGGGAGTTCCGGGGTGGACGGGAGCTGGGGGCTGGTCTCTGAGTTTCAGGAAGTGCCTGGGGTCTCAGGCAAATGGTTGTGGGGGCAGGGTGTGGAGACTGCAGGGTCTGCCTGCAGTCTTGGAAAAGGGGAGCCTTCCCACAGGGCCCGCAGATTGGCCAGAAACTGGGGCCAAGTTGGGCAGGTCCTCTCAGGATGGTGCCCAGGGGTGGGACCCAGTGGTGGTTCACATCTGCCTCTTGGAGAGGCCTATTCGGATACCATGATTTTGGTGTAATTATAGTCACATCTGCTCCTGTGTCTACCAGGCCCTCCAGACCCGGGCCATTAATTCGAATTTTATGCTTCGGTCTTTGTTCATTTATGGAAGTCTGCCAATATATTTGTTTTCTTGTGTTCTTTGTAAATAATGATTCATCTCTCAGAGCTATTTTATCTTCCATTGCAGTATTGGTTTTTACATTAGTCATTGGTTTATTCAGTTGTCCTGGAAAGAAATTTCTTCCACAGTGGCCGGGAATGTTGTTTGATTTGGGGGCCTGCAAGAGGCCCCCTGAGGCATTTCCCACCAGTAAAGGGTTGTGTTTGTATATCTATCTTTGATCTGCACTCCCTGGTCCAATATCAGCCTTTGCCATATCTTCTACATAATCCAGGAGGTTGTTGGGGTCTCCTGTTTAGGCTATTCCTAGAAGGAGTATTACTTCTAGGAGTACCCCATGAACAGTTTTTACTTATATGACCTGGTGTACCACATTTAAAACATTTGGTACCACGGGGCCTTCTTTCACCTCTGGGATTTGTCTCTCCTATCCAAGCCTCATTACTGTAGTTAAGAGACTCAACACCATTAGTATACTGAATCCATCTTTCCAAAGGAGATTATCTGATCTTTAATAGTGTAAGTATTCTTTTGCATTCTGCATTAGCATTGTCGAATGCCAAGGACTCAGTTAATACTTTTCTTAATTCTTTATCTGGCACAGTTTTTGTTATAGCTGTGTTCAGCCTTTGTAAAAAGTCAGTGAAGGGTTCGTGCGGTCCCTGAAATATCTTTGTGTATACCTCAGTTGCTTTTCCAGGTTCTGGAATTTTTTCCCAAGCATTTAGAGCTGCTGTACGGCATAGGGATATTATATGTTCATCATAAGTGGCTTGTACATTCCTGTCAGTGCAACATCCCTCACCATGTATTTGATCTTGGGAGATCTCAAAACCTCTGAGTTTACCTTGTTGTTCTAAATTTCTAGCCTCTTTTCTCAACCAGCTTTTCCACTGTAACTGCTGGCTATATTCTAGAACAGCTGAAGTTAACTGATTCCAGTCATCTAGAATGATTCTATGTGAGGTAGCATATGAATTTAACATCTGTCTTACATACATGGAGTGTATCCCTTATGTAACTACTGTTTCCTTTATATTTTTAAAGTTCCTTGTTGAAATTGGTTGCAATGTATGTGTGGTATATGGCTCAGGGTGTGTGTCATCTACTTGCTTCTCATGGATGATAACAGGATAAGCCATTGTATGAGAGCCATTTGGAGGTGTTACAACCTGTATGGTCTTGCCCTTCTGCTTATTAGGTCCCTTGTCATGTTTACTAAGAGTTTCTTCCAGGGCTTGTAAACGAGCACCTAGGGTCTGTTCTAGGGAGTGAACCTCCTCTCTTGTAAGGGACTCCAGATTTCTCATGGAATCATGGAAGTTTTTATGTTCTTCAGAAACACAAGATTCCATGGACCTTATCTTATCAATTAATGATAATCTTTCTTCCTTATGTAGTGTCTGGAGAGTTAGTGTTCTGTCCATTAAATGTTCACATTTATTATCAATAAAACCAATTTTGGGTAAAAGCCTGTTTTGTAAATCCTGATTAGCAGATTCCAGAGAAAGAATCTTTTTATGTAAATCCTGGTTAACAGATTCCAGAGAGAGAGAATCTGTTTCTGTAAGCCTTCATTGCTCTTTTTTAAAGCCTGTAAATCCTCTTTTAAAGCCTGTATCAGTCCCAATAATGACTCATCTTTGTTCTTATTATTAAACCAGTGTTTGAACACTGTGTGAATTATTATGATGAATGCTAAAATGGTACAGGCCAGATATGCCTTAGGGAGGTCGTATATTTCCAGGAAAATGTCATTCATCATACAGGCAAAGAGGTTTTTAAATTCTTGTGAGGTGATGTTGTCAGCCATATTACAAGAATTACTCAAAATTTGTTAGTCAGTTTTAAGGTGTAAAATTATCAAGTATTTTTACTTGAAATAAGCTTACCTTTCTGTGGTTTTGGGGGGTGCAGTAGCACTTTTCAGCCAGCAGGAGGCATTGGTATAGCTCCAAAGCAGGGCATGCTGGCGACCTTGGCTGGTGGTAGCTGAAGGCAGGAGCCAAGATGGCAGGGAGCCAGCATTCAGGGAGGAGGGGGAATACCTCACTCACAGCGGTTTTCGCTGGTCTGGGGTCTAAGCTAGGGAACTGAGACCAGACTAGCTGCTCCCTTTTTCGGGAATGGAACCGTGTAAGAGTTCTCTGGTTATATGGAACTTTGCAAGAGGGTTTAGGTACCCGCCAGCCAGGGGAGGAGGCTGAGGGAGGGAGCCGCCCAGGCCTTTGGAATTTGCCCCATGTGAGCACCAGATATTGGTGAAATTATTAAGGCCACTCCACGTAGTTCAAAGGGAGGTTTATTTTGTGGTGTAACTTATAAATGAAGGGATAGGTAGGTTGTAGGGTCTGGCAAAGGTATGGCGCAGTCTGGTGGTGTTCTCTGGAGAAATCTGCTTGGTCTATCTCCAGCGTCCAGGGTCCGGGCACCAAGAGATCCCTCTTCTTTGGATCCTGAGTCTTCAATGTCCTCTCTCAGCCCCACCTTGTAGGTGTGACCATTACCGAAGCCTCAATGGGGGTTGGAGCTTCCAGGCCAAGGCTGGAATGGCTACCTACTACATACCATGGAGATATTTACATCTGTGTTTATAAAGCACTGCTCACAGTAGCTCAGAGATTGGACCAGCCTAGATGTTCATCAGCAAATGAATGGATTCAGAAAATGTGATGAATATGCATAAAGCAATTCTCTTAACTGGAAATAATGTTAGGCAATACCAGCCAGGCTCAAATACCATCTGTTTTCTCTCATATGCATAATGGAGATTTAAGATTTTATATATATATGTACATAGATCATGAACTAGAAAGGGGTTCATGAGAAGGGAAGAAGAGATCTTAAAGTCGGTAGAAAGGAAGATTAATCAGTACATGTGAAATGAAAGTAGAAGGGAGGCCGTCTATCTCCAGTAAAGAGAAGGGCATGGAGGACAGGAAGGCACAGAACCCAGTAAGAACAGAATACCAGACATGTATGTATGCAGATGCCATAGTGAAATCTGTTACTTTCTATACTAACCTAAAACATTTTTTTTACTATTCTCTTATGTATTACATCCCAACCACAGTTTCCCGTCTCTTCCCTCCCCCTAGTCTCCTCCCCCACCTCCCCTCCTCCCCAGATCCATGCCCCCACAGTCTCTCCTCAGAAAATAGCAGGCCTCCCAGGGACATCAACCAACATGGCATAATATGCCACAATAAGACCAGGCACTTACCATCACAACAAGACTGGACAAGGCAACCCAGTAGGAGGAAAAGGGTCCCATAATTAGGCAAAAGAGTCAGCAACTGCCCCTGCTCCCACTGTTAGTAGTCTTACAGTGATACAAACTACTCAGCCATAACATATATGCAGGGGAACTAGATCAGACCCATATAGGCTCCCTGAGCTCAGTGAGGCACCATGAATCCTGGTCAGTTGATTCTGTGGCCCATGTTCTCTTGGTGTCCCTCATGCCTCTGGTTCCTGCTATCCTTCCTTCCCCTCCTCCAAAGGACTCCCCGGACTGTGCCTAATGTTAGCTGTAGGACTTTGTATCTGCCCCCATTCAGTTGCTGGATGATGTCTCATGGTCTGTTTCATGGCAATTCTGCTAGGCTCTGATCCCAGTATACTCTGCAAGCAGGACAAGCTGTAGATTGAAGGTTTTTGTGGCTGGGTTGGTGTCTCAGTCCCACCACTTGAGGCCTTGCCTGGTTGCAGAAGATAGCTGGTTCAGGCTCCATGTCACCCATTACTAAGAGTCTTTGCTAGGGCTACTCTTGCAGATTGCATGGGGTTTCCATTATCTCACTGCCGAAATTTTCCCCAATTCCACTCATTTCTCCCAGTCTCCCCTCTCCACAGTTCATCCTCCTGCTCTAAACTCCCACTGGTCCCCAGTCCACCAGCAAAATCTGTTCTATTTCTCCTTCTCAGGGAGATCCTTGCATTCCCTCTTGAGCTCTCCTTGTTACTTAGCCTCTCTGTGTATGGATTATAGCATGGTTATCCTTACAGCTAATATCCACTTATAAGTAAGTACATACCATGTTTGTCATTCAGTTCCATCCATTTGCCTGCAAATTTCATAATGTCATTGTTTGTAACAGATGAGTAATACTCCACTGTGTAAATGTACCACATGAGTAAAGTTTCTTTATTCATTCTTCGGTTGGGAACATCTAAAACATTCTGCTGTTTGCAGTTTCTGGCAATTATGAGAAAAGCTGCTATGAACACAGATGAGCAAGTGCCCTTGTGATAGGATGGAGTGTCTTTTGGGTATGTGCCCAGGAGTTGTATGGCTGAGTCTTGAGGTAGCTCAATTCCCTGTTTTCTAAGAAACCACCATTTGATCCCCAAAGTGGATGTGCAAGTTTACACTCTATCAGCAGTGGGGGCGAGTGCTTGCTCCAGATCCTCAACGCTATGAGCTGTCACTTAGGTTTTTTATCTTAGCTATCCTGACAGGTGTAAGATAATCTTAGTCGTTTTGATTTACATTTCTCTGATGGCTAAGGATGTTAAGTGTTGGCTATTTGGGTTTCATCCATTGAGAATTCTGTTTAGATCTGTACCCCATTTTTAATTGGATTATTTAGTTCATGTCTAGTTTCTTGAATTCTTTATATACTTTGGAGATCATCCCTCTGTCAGATATGGAGTTGGTGAAAATCTCCTTCCATTCTGTAGGCTGCCTTTTTGTTCAATTGATGGTGTCCTTTGCCTTACAGAAACTTTTCAGTTTCATGAAGTCCATTTATCAGTTGTTGATCTTAGTGCCTTGCCTATTGGTGTTCTGTTCAGGAAGTTGTCTCCTGTGCCAGTGCACACAATGCTGACATCCAGTTAGACCAGCACCCTTTGTTGAAGATGCTGTCTTTTTTCTGTTACATATGGCTTCTTTATAAACAATCAGATATCCATAGGTATCATCTACAAATAGTAATACTTTGACTTACTCCATTCCAATTTTTATCTCCTTGATCTCCTTTAGTTGTCTTATTGCTCTAGCTACACCTTCAAATACTATATTGAATATATATTGAGAGAGTGGACAAACCTTGTCTTGTTCCTGATTTTAGTGGAATTGTTTTGAGTTTCCATTTAATTTGATGTTGGCTACAGGCTTGCTGTAAATTGCCTTTTTTAATGTTTAGGTATGTCCCTTGTATCCCTAATCTCTCTAAGACTTTTATCATGTTTATATGATGGATTACATTGACAGATTTTCATATTTTGAACCATCTCTGCATCTTGTTTTTATGATGGATTACATTGGCAGATTTTTATATGTTGAACCATCCCTGCATCTTGTTTATATGGTAGATTACATTGACAGATTTTCATATGTTGAATCATCCCTGCATCTTATTTATATGATGGGATATAGTGACAGATTTTTGGTCATGGTGAATGATCTTTTTGATGTGTTCTTGGATTGTGTTTATGCGTATTTTATTGAGTATTTTTGCATCAATATTCATGAGGAAAATTGGTCTGTAATTCTCTTTCTTTGTTGAATCTTTGAGTGGCTTGGGTATCAGGGTGACTGTGGTCTCATAAAATGAATTTGGCCATGTTCCTTTTGTTTCGATTTTGGGTAATAATTTGAGGAATATTAGCTCTTCTTTAGAAGTCTGGTAGAATTCTGTGCTAAAACTATTTGGCCCTGGGCCTTTTTTGGTCAGGAGACTTGTAATGACTACTTCTATTTCCTTAGGGGCTGTAGGTCTATTTAAATTGTTTATCCAATCTTGATTTAACTTTGGTAAGTGGTATCTATTGAGAACATTGTTATTTCTTTTAGATTTTCCAATTTTGTGGAGTACGGGTTTTTGAAGTATGATCTGATGATTCTTTGCATTTCCTCAGTGTCTGTTGTTATGGCTCCCTTTTCATTTCTGATTTTGTTAGTTTGGATGCTCTCTCTTTGTCTTTTAGTTAGTTTGGATAAGGGTTTGTCTATCATGTTGATTTTCTCTAAGAACCAACTCTTTGTTTCATTGAATCTGTTTCATTGATTCTTTGTTTTGTTCTCTTTGTTTCTATTTTATTAATTTCAGCCTTGTGTTTGATTATTTCCTGTTGTCTACTCCTCTTGAGTGTGTCCACTTCTTTTTGTTCTAGAGCTTTCAGGTGTGCTGTTTAGGTTGCTAGTATGAGATCTCTACAATCTCTTTGTGAAGGCAGTTAGTGATATGAACTTTCCTCTTAGCGCCACTTTCATTTTGTCCCATAAGTTTGGGTATGTTTTGCATTCATTTTCATTGAATTCTAGGAAGTCTTTCATGTCTTTCTTTAATTCTCCCTTGACACAATAGTTGCTCAGTAGGGAGTTTTTCAGTTTCTTTGTGTCTGTAGGTTTTCTGTTGTTGTTGATATCCAGCTTTAATCCTTAGTGTCCTGCTAGAATACAGGGGGTTATTTCAATTTTCTTGTATCTTTTGAGATTTGTTTTGTGACCGAGTATGAAATACATTTTGGAGAATGTTCCATGAAGTGCTGAGAAGGTATATTCTTTTGTGTTTGTGTGAAATGTTCTGCAGCTATTTGTTTGGTCCATTTGAATCATAAGTCTGTTGGCTCCATTATTTCTTTAACAGTTTCTCTCTGGATATCCTGTCCATTAGTGAGAGTGGGGTATTGATGTCTCCTATGAAATGTGTGAGGTTCAGTGTGTTTTAAGGTTTAGTAATAATTCTTTTACAAATATGAGTGACTTGTATTTGGGACATAGATATTAAGAATTGAAGCATCATCTTGTTGGATTTTTCCTTTGATGAGTATAAAATATTCTCCATCTTCTTTGATTAATTTTGCTTTGAAATTGTTGGTGATGGTAGTAATAGTTGTGTTGTGCTTGTGTTTTGGGATTTTACTGAAGTGAGATTATTTATTGCCTGTGTGTTTGTAGTTGTAATTAACTTCCTTGGGTTGGAGTTTTCCTTCTAGTATCTTCTGTAGGGATGGATTTGTGGATAGATATTGTTTAAATTTGGCTTTGTCGTGAAATATCGTGGTTTCTCCATCTATAGTGATTGAAAGTTTTACTGGCTATAGTCTGGGCTGGCATCCATGGTGTCTTAGAGTCTGCTGGGCATCTGTTCAGGCCCTTCTGGATTTTAGAGTCTCCATTGAGAAGTCTGGTATAATTCTACTAAGTCTATTTGTTACTTGGTCTTTTTCCTTTGCAGCTTTTAATATTCTGTATTCTGTATGTTTAGTGTTTTGATTATTATGTGGCAAGGGGACTTTTTTTCTAATCAAATCTATTTGTATGCTTCTTGTACATTTATAAGCATGTCCTTCTTTATGTTAGGAAAATTTTCTTCTATGATTTTGTTAAGTATATCTTCTGGGTGTTCAGGCTGGGATTCTTCTCTTTCTATTCCTATTATTCTCAGGTTTGGTCTTTTCATAGTGTCTCAGATTTCCTGGATGTTTGGCATTAGTTTTTTAGATATAACATTTTCTTCAACTGATTGATCTATTCTATCGTATTTTCTGTGCCTGAGATTCTCTTCCTTCTCTTGTATTCTGTTTCTCTTTGGTCTTCTGGTCTTTATGGCCTGGATTTCTTGTGGCTGGCGTGACCTCTGATCTAGTAGAGAGTCTCTGGCAAAGTTGGGGACTGACCTTCTGGTGGCTAGCTTGGCTTTTGTTGCAACCGGGGGTTTCTGTTATTCTGACTGGGTGTGGCCTGTGCATAAGCAGAGGGAGTCTACTGGGGTTGGAAGTGGGAAAGGCAATGAGCTGGGAGGGTGTGGGATGGGTCTTTGGGAACAGAATCTAGGGAGTGGGGCAGTTCAGCTGGCAGCCAGGTCACTCACCTGTTCTTCTGTGACCTAAAGCAATTTTTCATTTAAAAAAGATAACTCCGCCATGGCCATGTCTCACAGCCCCACCCCTCATGCTAAAACATGGAGTGTCACCAGTTATCTGACACTGAAACACCTTGGCATCGGTCTACACTTCTGATTTATTATTAGAAATAAACACGTGCAGACTCCCAGTACTTGAGAGTCTAAAGCAGGAGGATTGCTGTGAATTCGCAACTAGCCTGATCTATATACTACATTCTAGCCTAGCCTGAGCCACAATGTGAGACCCTACTTCAAGAAACAAACAAAAGTATTTGAATTAACTTTAACTCATATAAAAATTATCTTGTGACAATTTAAATATCAATTGCTGTCTTATAAGTTGACTTTCTAAATATACTCAAAGGTCATTGTGACATCCAAAACATTTCTATGTTACGAATCACTAAAGAACAGTGTGACTAGCTAGATGAGATGGCTCAACACTGGCTGCTCTTTGAGGCGACCAGCATTCACATGGTGCTTTACAACCATCTGTAACTCCAGTTACAGGGCCATATTTATCCTCCAAGGGTACCAGGCATGCACATGGTACATAGACAGACATAGAGACAAAACACTCATACATTTAAAGTAAAGTATCAGACTTAAAAAAGTGTGAGGTAACTTGAAGAAAGAATAATCTATGTGGATTCCAAAATCACCATGGAAATTTTTATTAGTATGTAGGTCATGATTTAATTATAGTCACCTCAGTGGAGTAGTGTACTTTTTAACAATCTTAACTGAAACCTTCTCTCCCTCCTTTTAAGAGAGATTCCCCTGGAGCTTCAGCGACTGGTCCATGGCAGCCAAGTGAACCTGGATATGGAGGATCATCAAGACCAAGAGTATATAAAACCCAGACTGCGATTTAAGGCTTTTAGTGGTGAAGGGCAAAAACTTGGCAGGTAAAATTCCTCTAGTGAGAAAAACACTTTTTTGCTCAAAATGACATTTCTTAAGAATAAGGAATGAAGATGACCTGTGAAGTGAAAACTGAAAGATGAGCTACACAGACCTTCCCACTGGAATTAGGGGTGCCACTTGGATAGTAATATTAGCAGCAAGTACCCAGAGGTCAGTCCTCTGTGCACTCAATAGTTCCTTTGGTAGCGGCTCTTTAAACAGACGCTGCTCTTGCACAGGATCCGGGTTTGGTTGCCCACACCCATCCCGTGCAGCTTGCACCTACTTGTAACTCCAGTTCCAGACATCCGTGGGCACCTGCACAGATGCACACTTAGCCACACAGATACACATCTGTATAATTAAAAGTGAAAATAAATCTTTACTCAGTTTTGAAATAATAGTAATTTGCCCAAGATATGATTGAGCTAGAGAATGACTGGAACCAATTCCAGCCCACGCACTCTGGGGTGTGTGCTTTTGACCACTGTGCCTAGTTCTCTGGTTCAGTTTTGGCCGTTTTCATGGAAGAGTATAATGCATGATGCTTTGCACATATCCCTTGCCCACACTGCCCTCCTCCCTCTCCTACAAGCTCCCTTTGTTCTCCTGTTCTGGTTCCATATGTTTTCTGCTCTTTGTGTGTATGTTCTTTTATTTCTGTTTCCAATCACACAGCTTCAAAAGAGAAACTGTTAAGTGTTGCTGATTGGAGGCAGCGGCTATATTCACAGCTTTCGTGCATGAGTCTGCCATGAATAAACACTGAGATCTGCAGCAGGGACAGTGTGCTTCAGTTGGGAGTTTTCTGTGGTCTGTAAGCAGCCCTTAGGTTCTGTCTGCAGCACTACAAACCTGGCCTGGTGGTCCACACCGGGAATCCCAGCACTAAGGAGACAGAGGCAGCAAGAGCAGAATTTCAAGGTCACCCTCTGCCTTCTACCAAGTCTGTATCCAGTCTCAGTGGTATACTCACTCTGTTACTAGCCTGACTTTGAGAGCTTGACCATGCCTTAAAATTGAAAAAGGCATTTGTTCGGTTTTAATATACAGATAATTAATACTAGCATGTTAATGTGACATGACTCAGTATATATAAACTCATATTTAATCACATATTACATTTTCTAAAGTGAAGAATTGCTCATAACATTTTACGTTAGACATTTACATTAAGAACTGTATTAAGTTTGATCCCTGGCACCAAAACTTAGGAGGGAAAAAAAAGGAGGAAGAAAACTGAAACTGAAAACCATTGAGATAGAAGCTTAACAGTTCTCATTTTCCAAGAGCTTAACACAAGTACAAAGAAGAAAAGAATCCATTTTTGTCCACAGGCAGTAGTCTAATTATAAAGGGTGTACAGGCAGAAGTTAGCTGAGTTTTCTTGTGATACACCAGTAAATAGAAATAAGGAAGTCAAGATTGACCCCTATACATTTACAAATGGTAGGATAGCTTGAATTGAGCTAGATTTGAGCACAAAAAGACCTAGAAAATGTCAGCCTTTTGCTGGCAGGAAGGACTAGAGGTGACATTTGCCAGGGGCTTTTGAACTGTATAGTGAGAAATGGCACAACTTGAGTAGATAATCTCTGGGTGTGTTTGTGTGCTGTTTAGTTGAGAAGATACTGATTGCCACTCCGTCACCTGTCAATGAATCTGAGATGGGTTTCGAATTCATCCCTAGTCTTGTGGATGCTCTTGTCTGATGTCAAGCGGCCCCTCTGGCCTGCCTTCTGTTGCCTGCTAGTCCTCCTGCTCAGTTAGCCCTTGGCTCTCTACAGCCACTGGATCTTCCGCCTCATGCAGCTGGGACTGCTTACAGTGTCATCCCTGTGGAGCAGGCAGTGCTGGGCCCCCTAGATCCCATAGGTCTGATCCCAGATGCTCCCTCCCTTCCTTGCTCAGCCCTCATTCTATCCCTGTATCACATACTTAAGCACATTGCTTTGCTTTGGCTTCAAAGAATTTCTCTGGCTGATGAATATTATTTTTTATGTTACTTTCAGATGTCTGAAGGAATCTCAGCTCAAATCCTTTCTTCCTGCCTTCTTAAAAGTCTCTTTGTATCTTAATTTCTCTCTTCAAAAATAAATTGATTTTAATTAATCTTAAAAACAGTATATGAAAATGTCACTATAGAGGGCTGCAGAGATGGCTCAGTGATTAAGAGTATGTGCTGCTCTTACAGAGGACCTGGTTTGGTTCCCAGTACCCATTTGGGGCAGAGCACAACCATCTATAACTCTAGATTCAAAAGAACCGATGCCTTTCCTGGCCTGCACAGGCACCAGGCCTGCTCATAGTGCATATACATAAATGTAAGCAAAATACTTGTACACAGAACAATCTTTTTTAAAAACTGTCCCGGTAGTGTAATGGTTGACTAAGGGGGAAGTTTGATGTGTGTAACATGAATCTTAAAGTGTTCTTATTAATAAGAACAAACCTGAGGCCAGTTATTGGGGTGATTGCTGGAAGATCAGAGACACAGAACAAGCCACAGTTTCCTCACCTCTCCAGTTCCTCAGCTGGTCTTGTTTCCTCAGACTGCAAGCTTCTGTGTCCTCATCCCAAAGGCTCTCAGCTGAACTGTGCTCGAAAGCCTGAATGCTTAACCAGCCGAATGCTTTACTCACTACATGCTTTTTTCTCCTTAGTTCCTGGCCCTCACGCCTTATATACCTTTCTCTTTCTGCCTCCACTCCCTGGGGTTAAAGGTTGGGTTTCTGGGATTAAAGGCGTGGGTCACCATGCTTAGCTGTTTCTAAAGTAGCCTTGAACTCAGATCCACCTGGCTCTGCCTCCCAAATGCTGGGATTAAAGGCGTGTGCTACCACCGCCCAACTTCTGTTAGGGCTTGCTCTGACCCATTTCCTAGCCACCATTTTTGGCTTTGTTCTAGTGGCTGTCTGTTCTCTGACCCCAGATATGTTTATTTTGGGGAACACACAATATTTCAGGGAACACAATACCCACCACAGATGTGCATTGCTGTAGTCCAGCAGTCATGAAGCTGAAGCAGAAGGATCAGTTCGAGGCCAACCTGAGCTACAGAGTGAGACACTGCCTCGAGGAGGGTGAGTGGGGAGCTGTCAGCAGCAAAGAAAAGTAACGGAAGTGAGCACTGAGTTCAGCGGTAAGCCACAGTGCCTGCTCACTGGTACTGAACTTACCATGTGAAAGGGTTCTGGTTCACCCCTGACTCAGCTGTCCCACTGATATGGCTGCCACACCTGTTCTGAAAGTCACCCATTCCAGTTTGTAAGGAATACATCTTTATACTCAAGCTTCTTACAACGCGCTTTCTACTGAGTCCCCTTCCTCTTCTTACTTCATTCTTGTTTGGGAAGAAGCTTGCCTGCCAGCCCAGAGTTCATCTTAGAAGATATTAGATGATGGAAACACCTTTATGCAGTAGCTCTATGTCATAGAAAAGAGCTAAGTCAGCTTTGTCGTTGCCCAGTAGGTCACGCCTTTAGGTAGTGTAGAAACCTAAGTGTTCTTGTGCCTGATGGGGTTAATCTGTACAACAGAGCAGGTCTCCCCCAGCAGACAAGGACTCAGGCCAGTGGGGATGGCGGACTCAGGGTCACGGGACAAGTGAGGGAGATGAGGGTGTGGTGCTGTTGATTGTGTGTGCATGGATCCTGGTGAGGAGAAAGACCGTCCTGTCTTCCGGCACCTCTTCATCTGATCTTCATCCCTCTCCCGTGCCCTAGCTTGACAATGCAACTGCTTAAGATTTTAGCGTAGAACTTGAGTAAGTCCTTCAGTGTCTAGTATTTTACTGTTTTCCCTTTTGTGTATTTTTATCATATTTTCGCAGATTGGTTATAAATTTGGAAGCAGTGGGAGTGTTGGCAGTAAAGATCAGTTTACTGTCTTGCCATATAACTTAAGTTTGGGGGAAAGTTTGCATGGAAGCCTAGTGCTCATAGCAGGAGCTTTATAAAGTAATACACGAGGTTCTGAAATCTTAGTATTTAAGAGATCTATAAACAAAGATGTAAAACTCCCTTAAGATGCTAAGGAATTGTTAGATTTTCAGATTTGGTGAAATTGGTTTTGCTCTTGAAAGAGTTCTTTTTTCACAATAACTTCTAGTTTATGTCTGATCATCCTGATGATATTAGAAACTATTAAACCAATCAGGTCACTAGTAAACAAGATCAAATGGTAAAGTGTTTTGTCTAGTAAGCTCCAGTGTGAATTAATGTGAGAAATGAATTCATTTCTCACTAATAACTTGGAGCTGTTTCTCTTTTGCAAAGCAATATCTACCTAAGTCAAATATTTTTTAAATAGTATTGCCAATGTTTTAAAGTAACAGTTCAGTTCTGATTATATAAGCAAAAATAGCTTTTGACTTCTTTGTTCTAGACGTTATGCTGAAGGACTTCATGGGATAATAAATGCATTACAGAACACAGTCTTACAGAATTAGTCACGGTTGAAGTTTTTCCTCTAGTGCATCCAGTTAGAATATAGTTGGGATTTGAAACCTTTTTTCTTTATACTCTTGGTCATGCTTACATTAAGTCTCTGGTTTCTCTTTTCTCCCTGAGCTGTGTGGTAAACAGTGTGAAGAAAGTTCAGAGATAAAGTTGGAGAAAATGCAGCTAGGTTTCTGAGAGATCTGGGATCTCTTATTAGTAGGAGTTTTAAGCACAGACAAATTTTAATGTAATTAGAGAGGCCAGAAGAAGTAGAGAAAACTAGAAGTAAGCTATGGTCTTGCTAGGGAAGTCCTCTGACGGACCACAGCACAGCTTACTACAGAGCTGAGGCTTAGCTACCTTCAGTGTGGCCTGTGTCCTCCATACTCAGTTTGTGTTGATTCTTAAATCTTCTTTCTTAGCCTTACACCTGAAATCGTCAGTACTCCTTCCTCCCCAGAAGAAGAGGATAAATCAATACTTAATGCAGCTGTTCTTATTGATGATTCAGTGCCCACCACAAAAATTCAGATCAGGTTGGCAGATGGAAGTCGTCTGATACAGAGATTCAACAGCACACACAGGTGAGCTGCTTCACCGGCCAGCCAGAGGTCTTTGCATTCATATACTGTTGCTCATATACTGCACAAAGCATAAGGAATAGATGGAGTTCTTTACATTTCAAAGTAAGCTTTAGACAGAAGAATGTTTAAAAGGACGGTAACTACCTACAATAAATGAAATAGATGGTAATAATCATTGTAAATTATCCTATTTGTCCAATTTAGACAACTCAAAGATAGGAGCTGTAGTTTTGCATTGTAACTAAAACTACATCAAGTGGACTCAGATTCAAGATAGTTAGATCCTATTGGGACTTTCTCAATTAAAAAATTGGTGGTTGTAAGCTAGGATGGTGGTACACACCTGCCATCCCATCATTTGGAAGCTCAAAGCAGGTACAAATTTGAAGTAAATCTGAACTACATAACAAGACATTATCTCAGACAAACAAGAAGTTTATGAAATTCTGTTGGGAACTTTGTTTAGCAACTTCATAATGTAAATGCATGGTGTAAGTAGTTTGTATTGTTGGTACAGTATCTCTAATAGGCTGTTTCATTCTCTTTAGTAGTCATTTGAATATAATTTTTTTCCCTGTACATAGTAAGTACTTTTATTTTTCACTGGTTATAAGACCCTACTGTGCATTTATCTTAGGTATATGTGAGAGTAATTTTTAAAATTCTTTTGTTGTTACTGTTTTTAATGGTAGGATTTTACTGTGTGACTATGTAGCCTAGGCTAGCCTCAAAATCAGTGATCTTGACTTAGCCTTCCAACAGATGGAATTACAGGCTTATACTACCACACTTAGCTTTTGTGTATGTTTGTTGTAAAATATTATTTTAAGATGTGTTACATTTGTTTTTGCTGTGGAACATTTGTTTAATGATGCAAAGATGTATGTGTTACTTCTGTTTATGTTGCATTTGTTTAACTCAGTGAAGCTGTGTTACTGTGCCTGTCTAAACACCTGATTGTCTAATAAAGAACTGAACAACCAATAGTGAGGGAGGAGAAGGGATAGGCAGGGCTGGCAGGCAGAGAGGAGAAATAGGAGGAGAAATCTGGGAGGGAAAGGAGACAGAGCAAGAGGAGGAGGACGCAAGGGGCCAGCCACCCAGTTATACAACCAAAACAGAGTAAGAAAGAAAGGTATACCAAAATAAGGAAAGAAAAAGCCCAGAGACAAAAGGTAGATGGGCTGTTTTAAGTTAAGAAAAGCTGGCAAGAAAAAGGCCAAGCTAAGGCTGGGCATTTAAAATAAAGAATAAGCCTTTATGTGTGATTTATTTGGGAGCTGGGTGGTTGGGCCCCAAGAGAGTAAAAAACCAACAACATTTTGGCCTCCAACATGGTGCCTTAGAAAGCTGCATGCCTGTGTGTGTGTGTGTGTGTGTGTGTGTGTGTGTGTGTGTGTGTATGTGAGATTTACAGTGTTAGGCTCATCCTGACCAGTGTCTTAGAGCCTTAGTTTGCCAACAGTTTTAACTTTGAAAACAATCAGACTTGTGCTTTTAATATAACAATATTGTTTATATTTATTTTATATATAATTCACTTAAAGATTGTTTTATTACAAATGTATACTCCAAAATTATTTTTCTTTCAAAATCTGATGAACTTCCCCATCAAAACAATGTAAATTAAAGAAATTATAGCACCTTTAAACAAAAGTTAGGTTATATAATTTTTATTGTGAGAGTAATTTTCGCTAAAAGTTTGCATAGAAATGTGCCCTTGTTACAACAAACTATTTTTACTTATTTCTTCAGGATTCTGGATGTCCGAGACTTTATAATACAGTCACGTCCTGAATTTGCGACAACTGACTTTATTCTTGTGACTTCGTTTCCAAGTAAAGAGCTAACAGATGAAAGTCTGACCCTACAAGAAGCAGATATTCTTAATACTGTGATACTCCAACAGCTAAAATAGTATTGCTCCAACCCATGTAGGAATAGGTAATGTGCGTATTAGTAAACTACTTCCAGTATAAAAACAACCGAATCATTTTTATTCAGATAAATTCTGTTTTTGCTGCTGATCTATCTTCCAGTATTCGTCTGGATAAATTTAGACTAGAGATAGATCTTGATGTTTGAATTTTTAGTTGCAGGGCTGGCTTCAACTGATAGCTGTAAACATCTAGGTCAACCAACTTACTATATGCTCAGTGTCAATGTATTAACGTTTTCAGATGAAGTAAAAAGAACTCTTTTGGTAAATGCATTTGGTAAAATTTACCCTCAAGTTTTTTAATGCAGCAGTGAACAGTAGCCAGTAAAGATCCCTTTCTGTAATTTATACCAGAATGTCTGCTCTGAGTTTGAAACTGTTTGATCATACAATAATTAAGGTTTTGCATATTCTTTTTACATATTGTTTGAACTATGTTACATATTGTTTGAACTATGTTAGTATCACAGAATATATTTTGGCCTTGTCTTTTGTAAAATGGCAAGTATCATAAACTAAATTTTATTAGATGTAAAAGTCATCTGCTCTTGAGAAGACATGATAGACAGCACTTTAAAATCCAGAAACTATAGTCCCTTCCAGAGCCTGCCTGGATCACTTTCCTTTGTTCATTCAACATTTTATTAGGGATCTATTACACATAGGAACACTATTGAAGGCATGCAACACAGAGTGCATTCGTCAGTATATCAACTCTGAGAGACTGGAGCAAAAATTACCAGCAAGATGTTTATGTTTTCTTTATCCAGGCATGTCTTAAATGATTCTCAACAGAAAAGCATATTTCCCCTCAGACACCCTTCTATCCTTAGTCACCATTTCTGAGTAACTTTCTGTTGTTGACGTAAGAAAATACAGAATTTGTGACTGAAGTAGCACAGATTTTATTATCTTAGAAGTATGTAGGTCAAAAATTGCAAAGGAGTTCCTTCCTCTGTGCTGCAATCAAGGTGTTGGTGGGACCCTAGACAAACACTCTGTGGCTGCCGAGCCTCCAGAGGCCACCTGTGCTCCTTACCCATGGTGCTCTCCCTCATCTACTAGCCAGCACTTGCCTCCTTTGAGCCTTCTGTAATTACACTGGTCTCTGCTTCTAAGGACATACAAGATGAGAGAGGATGCACAGACAAACCCATGATCATCGCCAAATGTTAACTGTATAGTAACCCTAATCATCCTTCAGAGTTGCTCTTTTCCATTGCAGTTACACCTTCATGGGAATGGGAGGATTGATATGGTTACTGTGGTAACGGCCCACAATATCTCGAGACTGATCTACCAAATAACTCACCCCATCCATCCAGAGGTGCTCAGAAATCTCAGTGTATCGAACCGATTCAAAGTCCAAAACTTTATCTGCATTTCATTGGTTCAGAAGTCCCAAATCTCATTAAGATTATCTAAATTAAGTAGAGATTTCATCTCGGCCAATGACACTAAAGTCTAATTATTTGCTCACAGGTAAATGTCAGGACAGCTATAGAATAAGCTATGAACATTGATGTGTAAAAGACAGGAAACAGTGAAAAGTGGAGCCACTGTTACCAAGGAGCATGCAAATCCAACCAGACATCCCATCAACATCTAAGGCCCAACACTAATGTGTGGCTCTCATAACTTAGTCTTTTGAGTTTTGACTGTGTGTCCACACAGCTTTCTTCTTCTCGTGTTGTGCTATGTACCTTTCATTTTACAATGGCAACAATTTGTCAAGAAACTTAAGGATCTCCTGTGTGTCATGGAGATTGGCTCTGTTAAACAGGAAGCTCTTCCAAGCATCTTTCTACTAACAGAAATAATCCCATCACTAATTTTCAGTTTTTCAGAGAAAACAGAACTGTGTCATACCCATAATCCCTTCGAGAGTCTTTTGTGTGACTGAATATACAAACCATTTTATTACATGTGTGGTGTGCATGCTTGTGTGTGTGTGTCTGACTGTGTGTTTGGGAGAAGCCTAAAGTTGATGTTGGGAGTCTTCCTCAATCTCTTTCCACTGTATTCATTCAGGCAGGGTCTCATGTAAACCCAGAGCTCACCAGTGCAGCTAGTCTGGCCAGCCTCCTCCAGGGGTTCCCTGTCTCCACCCAACATGGCAAGCACTTAGCTACTGAGCCGTTTCCAGCCCTTCAGACCTTTGGTTCCCTCTCTTGTGTTGTCTAAGGGTTGTACACCCATACCCTCGTTTCTGTACACCAGGCTTTCCCAACAGTGTTGTCATTTTTAAAATACCTTTCTTAAGTGCTTGTCATTTAGGTAGACCGAGAATTCCTTTCACTTAGCCCTGGTTTCTTCTGTATATCACCTTTTCACACGGTGTTTCTATTACTGTAAAACTTGACTATAACCAGGAAGAAGAAAACAGAGTAAAGTTTACCTGAAAATTTCAGATTACTCTTAAGTTTATCATGTACAAATTTTGCTTTGCACATAATTGTACAACTCAGCTAAGCGTCAGTTTTCCAGTAATGGCTTCCTCATTCTCTGAGCCCTCGGCAGCAGAGCCTTTAGCGTCATCATTTTCTAAAGACTACTTATAACCACTTAGACATTCTCTGGTGATTTATGTTTTCCTAGCAAGTCTTAACTCCCTTCAAATCCTCTCCAGCACTAGCCTGTCCTGCTAACAGTCTGAATAAGGCAGGCTGGGCCCTTCTGTCACTGTCCTCAAAACTGCCTTAGCCTCTGCACTGAGGCTATATGTAATCCAAAGCTGGAATTGTCCCAGCAGCAGACCCCACTCCCTCCTGGTTGGCTAGAATGTACTGTAGGGGACCTAGAAGTCTCTGGTTATCGCAAGGAAGTGAGCTAGGATTTTTGTTTTGTTTTTTGAGACAGGGTCTCACTGTATATTCCTGTCTGGTCTGGAATTCATTATGTAGACCAGGCTGGCCTTAAACTCGCAGAGATCTGCCTTGCCTCTGCCTCCTGAGTGCTGGGATTAAAGGCCAGAGTCACCTAAGAGATAAGATTTTGAATCCTGCCAGTGTTACTACAAGATCTCTATGGAGAATTTTCTCAATCACATAGAAAAAAGACTTCAGAATCTTTGCCCTCATAGAACATTCTCAGCCCTGCTCCTTTTCCCATGTTAAACACAATATGGGTAACAGCTGCAGTTCAAAAAGATTACTAAAGCCAGCTGTGGGCACACATGCCTGATACCACCACTTCAGACCTAAAGAAAGAGCACTGTGACCTAGAGGCCAGCCTGGGCTATAGTGTGAGACTGCCTTAAACAAACAAACAAACAAATAAAAACAGATAATCTAGCTTTCTGATGGGCCAGACAGTGGCTGGAGGATGGGATCAGCATGTGGAGCAGGGGTGAGGGTCCATGGAAAGCCTGGCAGGCACAGTGGCTTCCTCCAGACTCAGCGTGTGGCAGAGCTCTGCAATACAGGACTAACCAGACTAACTAAACAGGATAGCTCCGGGTTCAGCAAGAACCCTCCCCCACTGCAAAAAAGAATGTCAACTTCAGGCCTCTAGGCATACACATGGGCTGCATACTGTGTGAGTGTGTGTGTGTGTGTGTGTGTGTGTGTGTGTGTGTCCGTCCGTCCCTCCACCCAATACATACACACAAAAAGAACTAGTACTACCTTATTCACTGTAAATAAAAGGGCATTACCTATTTTAAAAACAGGGAAAAAAATATCCAACCCTTGTAAAATAATTTGAATTTTTATCGTAGCTTTTTTATCAGTTGTGTTAAATACCTATAAATGCAAATGCTAATGACTGCCATTTTTGTGTGTAACCGTCTTCCAAAAGACAGCAGTGTGTGTTAGGACAAGAACTGAATGCCCACATGATGACAAGTACTTTCACAGATACTACAGTGTAGGCTTTATTGAGAACCCATTTATACTGTAGTACTGTAACTTTTCAAATGTATTATCTCAAAGCAAGGTGGCACAATGACACCTTGTCAGACAAGTGTCTGCAGACAGTTGTTTCAAATGATTATGTAATAAAAAAGTTTGCAGTATCTGCCTGCTAATAGTGTTTTCATTCAAACTTGTTGACTATGTTTTTAAAATTATCCTTGATGTGCAGTTTGATTTCAGTGGTTGACTGGGTTACTTTAAACGTGAGTCTTTCACAGGGTTTAATTGCCCCTTGTTTGGGGATGGAGAAGGGCCTGAGCTAAGGCAGTGTTGTCTCAGTTTTCTGTGGTTGTTTCTGTTTTTATTCTACCACATGAACAGATTCAGGCACCTCCTGACTGTTTTCCCCTGTGTATTTCTGAAAACATTGGCATAAAGTATATTATAATAAGGTACATTCAATTTTCCCCTTAAGAGTTTGTATCCATGTTGATGCATACATATTTGGCTAATAGTGCCAAAAGCTGAACAAATTTTTATATATCTGTAAAATATTTAGTGTACTATAATTTCAATTAAAGAGTTTATAAAAGAAGCCCTGATACATATGTAAGTGCATGCATGGTGTGTACGTACGTGCGTGCATGCATGTTATATAGCCCAGAACAATGACCTTTGTGGCTTACAGCTAATAACATGTAGCTTCACAGTTTTGCCTTATTAGAGAATGCAGAGCTGTGTGACATGGGGGCCATGGGGACAGGGCTCTTCAGGCAGTTTGAATTTGATGTTCTCTTTTTCTTAGATAAATGGTTATATAAGAAGCAGAAAGACTCAATCACTTTATTCCACAGCCACCTTAGGAGTTCCCTTGATGCTGCAGTTGATTTCAGAGGGGACTCCTGAAAGCAAGTGAGTCACCACTGGCTATGTAATAACACTCCCTTTACTGCAAGACCAAATAAATGACCAGTAATTCAGTACATGGACATAAAGACCTTGCACAGAATTATCAACACAGCCCTTTTCCTGTTGGCAAGTTAAGATATTGTATGATAATTAGGAACTCAAAAAGGGGCCAGGAGATTAAAGGGTGGCAGCCGCCCCTGGGTTGAGCAGTCTCTACCATCCTTCCTGCTTTCTCCCCTGCTTGTAGTGTATCTGAGTACTGAGCATTCAGAAAGACAACTAAATGCCCTTGTGTTTTGTGACTGACTTGGGGTTGTGCTTTCCTTCTTTACATAGTGTACATTTGATGTATCTTTCAGAACACTTATTACAAAAGGTTCATTGGTGTGGTTTTCATATTTAACATCTTCCCCATTTTAGTTTTGATTTTTACCTCTGACAAAGTCTTATTTCCTTGCTAACTTTACCACTTTTATTTTAGGATCAAGAATAACTCATTTTTAGTATTAAATGACAATCTGTTAACTAAAAGGTGGCAGATATAAACAGTACAGATTTTCAGGAAATGATCGACTTGAGCATCGTATTGTGAGCATAGTTGAGAGCAAATGGATGACCTGCTTTCAGTAGCCTGAAATTTTTACTGAAGTTGAACGTTGTAAGAGAAGTAATTCTTAAATGTTCATATTTTCTGTAGATTAATGTTAAGTTCAACATTTCATGGCAAGAGGTATTTTTATTCATATAATAAAGTTGTATGCAAATACAGTGTTTTTATGTGTTTATAAAAATGCATAATAACATTGAGTCTAGGAATGCCCCTTCAAAACATAGACATTTATAATTAGATGGTAGTAATATTGTGCATACAAGTACTATATAGCAACTCAAACTAATCTGATCTTTTATTCTTTAATATTAAGATATATGCCATTCATTTTCAATGAGGAATACATATCTTAGAGATGTGTGCGTTTATCACTTATTGAGGGCTTACAGGCATGTTGCAGTTAATGTCATTGTATTGTATGGCTTATCGTGGCCTCAGCTTACTTAATAAATACAGTATCTTCAGTGAATCCTCCTTTCTTGCCTCAGCCTGATATCCCTATCTCCATGGCTCTTTAGCCTTTTACAAGAGCTGTTCAAGGTAGTCTTAGTAATTGAACTTCTGTTCTTATCTGCTAATACTGCTGCCATTCCCCAGCATTTCAGACAATGCAAGGATTTTGATCCACTAGATCCCTAGATCGTATGGTAATACCTTACATAAGAGTGGCTCTGGATGGCTAAGTAATGAGTTAATGGATGCGTGCATTTATATTTCTAAACCAATTCAGAATGCTACCAAGAATACCAGTAATAGGAAATATTTGTTAGTTTTGTTAGGTTTTGAAATGACAAAAGATTCTGGACATGCCATCTTGGTTCATTTCCAGGACTAGTTGCATATGTACCATAGTTTGAGTAGAGTACCCAGTGGTTCCTCCATGGTGATGGATGAACCATAGTTTGAGTAGAGTACCCAATGGTTCCTCCATGGTGATGGATGAAAAAGCCTAGCTAATGCCTTCATGGGCAATGAAGAGCATGAATGCCTGGGTATTTCTGAGTCCTAATTGGTCTGTACTGTGATTCCAGAAATGTGGAGATATGGAGATCCTGCCAACAACCTAGTCTGAAAAAGGCATTGTGTCTAAGAGTAACTCTAACTTGAGATACACTAAGGACAGATGGAAATGGTCTGTGCAACGCATTCCCCTTCAAGGATATGAGAGAGTGCTACTTGTGGGGTTCCTGTGGATTGTTTCTATCTATACTTCCTTGTCTTTGTTCTCCCTGGTGATCGGTTAATTAAAACCTTCTGTTCATAAACTAAGCTCTGCTCTCTGTAGCCAGATCCAGTGGAAAGTCCTCAACCTGTGTAATGGCTTGCATTTGTTTACTCAGAAGCCACCAAAGGGGCACTAGTCACTGTCATATAGTCTGATACTTAAGAAGTGTATATCTTTATACAGACCTCAGTGCTAAGGTAGTATCTATTCACTTTATTAATTTCACATAACTTGATTACGCTGAAATATGAAAGAGGAGTTAAGAAAATTTAAGCATAGTAAATTGAGTGTGCATTAAAATATATTTAATGATTTAAATTAAAAAGCTGCAGAAAATTAGCTGATAGTAGAGGCTTCCTCATATGGCACTTAGATAATCCGGCTTGAGGAGCTGTTGACTTTGGCTCCACTCTTAATTGGCTGCACTTATACAAAAACTTCTCACTTTCATTGTATATTGTTTTTGTTCTCTGAGTTAGCACTATTGTGCAATCTCCCACGCAAGCAGAGGCAGCAGAAATGACCTGGAGTTAACTGATTTCCAAATAACCTTTATAACTAGATAAAGAAGTCTGCAAACATGCATGCATTTGGTGTTCTTGGAATTACTTTGAGAAAGATGATGTGGTGAAAGTCTGCTTTGATATCCCAATGTAGATAATCTCCATAGATTCCTTTTTATTTATAGGCATGCATTTTAAGTATATTTGATAAAAACTAGCACTACAGCTCCTAATTGCAAGAAGTATTTGCTCTACAGTATTTGAAATAAATCAATTTTAATACAGCTACAGCCACAGGCATCTGGATCCCTTTTTGTTTTTATTTTTATTTTTTTAATCTGGTTTTGGTGTAATGAAAATGCCATCGTGCTCATGCAGTTCCAGGTAGGACCTGTACCTACTCAGTGAGGGCTTGCTCTGAGATCACTGGACTTGCACTCAGTTGCAGGGGACCACCGGACAAGTCACAAATTATTTTTTTGCTCCTCCTAAATTAATGTTGAGTTAAGGGAACCCATCTTAATCTGGTAGTAAAAATGGTAAGAGATGTTTACATTCCTAAAACTAGTTTTTGCATTTTTATTTCATGTGTGCAAATAAGGCTGAACTTCACTTTTATGAATAATTCTTCAAAGCTAAGTTTTACTTAATGACATAAATATATGGAGAAGTATGTTTGTTCATTCTTTATACTGCAAATAATATTAGATGCCTGCCTTACTCTGTACATGCCTAAACATCCAATCCCCATTGATGTGTAAGTTGGGGTGTTTTGTTCTGATCATATAACTCCAAATCTCCACAACTTTTACTTCCAATCATCCTTTCTTCTGCCTGTTGAAAGCATTTTGGGGTGACCTGTTCTCTGTTTTCAGAACTGGGAATTAAACCCTAACCTGGTGCATGCTGGGCATGTGCTGTCACTGAGCTCTATCACAATCCCTTCCTATACTTCTAAATATGGCTTCCCTGGGCTTTTAGATTCCTGGAAACTTTGCTTGGAAGAGTAAGTTCTTCATCCTAAGATGTATAAGGAGAAGAGCCAGGTGTGGGCAGAGCTGTGCCAACAACAGGGACAAGATGGCATAGTTGGCTCTGATAAGCCACTCACTGAGGGTTACAAAGCTGTGTGACAGGCATGCCCTCTGTCAGCAACAGTTCCACATACAAAATTAGGCTCACATTGGAGCCAGTCCAACTGACAAATGTGTGTTAGATTATCAATAAGTATATTCTGAATGTCTCAATTATGCAAATCGGTATATGCTAAGCACAAAGGGCATCTAATTTTTAAATGGAGATGTATCTTCAAATAATAGTAACTTAAAATCCTTTCTCCATACATTATTTCATATAGCCTTTCTGAGAACTCTGAATGGTAAGATGAATAAATAACCCTAAGATTTTCATAGGAGAAAAGCTAAATGACTTCCAGAAACACTAAGTGGGTGTCAGCAGTTACCCTATCCTGGGTGTGGTTTATCTTCCATCACTCTACAATTTAGGGTAACTAGAGATGGAAAGATGAGTTATCCCCAACCCAAGGCTCACAGCTGACTCCTAAAGCAAAGACAGATCACACTTCCTGGAAGTTTTCTATGACAGGAGTTTGTAAATACGAAGACCCAGCCTCCCATGGAAAGCTTTATGCTTAGATTCCGTGAGGAATGGAAAACGTGGTGACAAGGCTGGACCAATGGTCATTGCAGAGGCAGGAAGCTCAGCAAGGCCTGGGCTTCAGTGGGCTCTTCTTGTGTAAGCCAGCTCTCCTCTGGAACCAGACCTGGAAGGAGAAAGCAGAGACTGCTTTCTGTCTTGCTTCTGAGGAATTCAGTTTTAGTAACACATCTGGAGGACAGGTGAATCAGGAACCAGAGACTTAGCTTGAGCATCTTCTTCGACCATGCAGCTTCCTCTGAGGTTCTTTGCATGCCAAAGTGTCATGCCTTGTGCTCAGAGCCCCCACCTCTTTTTGTAGGTGTTAATGTAGCCCAGTCCAGCCTTGAACTCACTGTGTGGCTCAACCTGACCTTGAATTTGAGGTCCTCCCACCTCTGCCTGTGGAATACTGGCACTGCAGGTATGTGCTACCATGTTTAGCTTTCATTTCTTAGTACTAGTCTACAGTGTACCTAATGGAAATGCCAAACTTTTATTTTGTTATATTACTGTTTGAACAAATATGGTAACTGCTAGCTTCACTGTAATTTGGTTCTGTTAATTCATATGTGCTATTCTAGTGCATTTCAAATTTTTGTTACATTTTTCCTCAATGTTTACTAGTTTTATTTTTTTCCAACTTAGCAATTATTTTTTTATATCAAAAAAGGTGTGGTTGAGGAGTTGAGGAGAAAACTTCGGTGGTAAAGATAGCCAGCTGGTCAAGTGCTTGCCGTACAACTCTAAGTCCAAATCTCTAAAACCCACAGAAAGCTGGGCAAGCTCTTGTGTCTCATCTTGCAACTCCTCTGACAAGTTTGGAGGGCCAAGATGGAGGATTCCTGAAGCTTATGGGCCAGCTAGCCTGGGCTACATAGCCATGAACAACACAGAGAACCGGTCTCAAGTAAGATGGGACCAACACTGAGTTTGTCCTCTGATCTCCACGTTTTAGCATGGCAGCACACCCATGCACACACCATATGTGCATCATCTGCACATTTTTAAAACTACTGTTTACTGCCTTTCGCTTTTACAAAATAACAGCACAGGACATGAGACAAAAACTGCATGTCTACTGCCAATATGTGTAGGAGAGGAGTTACCCGAGGCAACAGTGAGTGAAGCAATGGTCATAGTTTTCAATATCATCTGCAATGAGTTCTTAGGACCAAGGGTCCTATTCTAGGCCCTTGTTCAGCCGCTGCTGATAGTAAAGCATTATGGGTATGTGGTTACTTATTTTCTCCACCTGGGGGTGTGTAGCTACTAGGAAAGAATTTCATCAGTATTTGCCCTAGCTGCTGTGTTCCACAGATGGGATCAAAAGTACTTGTTAGTTACTAGGATTAACCCAGTCACAAATACTCATTTAGCAGTGCCATTTGTCACCAGCATTGTGCTTGATCTCACTAGTGATGTGATAGCCAAATGTGATTAACAGTTCAGTAATGTAGTAATAGTTTATAAGAATATTGCTGCTGTCACTGCAGTGTGCCCTGGGTTCTTTTCAGTGTGAACATCACTTGAGTGAATTGCTTACAAATCATTCTGCCTGGAAATCATGTAACTTGCCTCAGTGTGTTCAGTTTCCTCAATACATTATCCATTTAAATGAACCACCATAAAATTTAGTACTCTCCTTTTTAAATTGATACTATATCCCTTCCTGTTTCTTGGATTTCAGTTCTTGGTTCTCTTTCACCGTTGCAGTCATCAATTCTCACCATGGTCAGTTACTTTGATCTGTGTCTCTCAAAACGGAATAATGATGCAAATTATAATCACCAAGGCCAATAGCAGACTTGAGTGGCAGAACTGGAAAATCAGTGGGGGTTGGCATAGGAGTTGAATATCCTAAATTCCTCATACCACCAATGTATTAGGGTCCTTCAGAGAAACACAACTAACATGAATATGCACACATATATTTAGATTGATTAAATTGGCTTATAAAATCATAAAGCTGAATAATACTACTGGGGCTTTCTGTAGCCTGGAAAACCAGTGAACATAGGAGGTGCTCATTCATGGAAGCAGGAATTCTCAAAACGAGAAACCAGTGATGCAACCATAGACCAGCGCTGAAGGTCTGGAGGCCACCTGAGTAGTAAGTGTACATCTCCATCCAAAGGATATCTCTAGATTCTCATGTCTGTGGGCAGTGGCAGTAGACAAAATATGCCCACTCTGGAAGGATTAGGTGACTTTATTCCATCCAGCCTTCTGGGAACTTATTGGATGATGCCTTTAGAGTGGGTCACTTCATTAACCCACATGCAAGTTGTGTCTGCAAATTCCCTCACAGACATATTCAGGAATGTGCTTTACCAGTTTCCTGGGCATCTCATCCTGGAGAAGTTAATAAACAAGATTAATTGTTGCCATCAGCTCTTAAGTTCCAATTTTCTTCTCTTCAGAATGAGGCTATCAACACCATTGTTTTGTACAGCTATTGTAGAAAAGAGTATCCTCCGCTGCCATTACCCAGTATTTGACCAAAGGAAATGGAACACTGCCTTAAAGTATAGTCATCCCTGTGTTTAATTCAGTGTGTTTCTAATAGCCAAGATAAATTATCAACCTAAGTGTCCTACAAGAGACTAAAAGATAAGTTGATGTATACATGTGACAGACTATTAGCCTTTAGAAAGAAGGGACCCTTGACATTTGTGATAACATGGTCAAAACCTGGAGATGTCATGCTAAGGGAAATAAGCCAAAGACAAATACTACATGATGTTATATGTGTAGGAATGAACATGAGTTCACTGTAACAATAGAACAGTTATTAGAAATCAGGCTATGAAAGTGAGATCATCTGCACAGACTGAGTTAGATGAATGAGCTCTGAAGAGCAGTGTGGTACTAAGCATATGCTTGAAAACTTGTGAGTAGGTCTCAGTGTTTTCATCACAGAGTTTGTGTAAGGTGGTATACTAATTTCCTTGGCTGAGGTAATCATTGCAGCCATGTGTGCCTGTCAAGATGTCACATATGCACCTTAAATACATGCAGTTTTAGTGAAGCTGGAAGATTAAAACACAGTCCTTTGCTTCTGCTTCTATTTCATATACTTAAGCACTCAAAATGTGACTAACGATGCTATGATGGATTTAAAGACAGACAAATGAGAGAACTAATAAGTGAATTTAGGAAAATTCAGCTTGTGCTGTTCTCTTCCTTGTAAGCTAGTTTTCGGGTAAGGAAATTTGACAAGTCTTATTGAAAACATTTTAATGGGAAGATGTACCATAATGGTAAAGTGCCTGTTTAGCACATACAAAGGTCTGAGTTCAGTCCCTACCCCCCCCCCGACACACACACACACACACACACACACACACACACACACACACAGTCTGGTTTTTCCAAACCCTAATGCCTAAGTGTTTCCAAACCTCAATGGCTTAAAGTATGTTAGAATCCACAGGTGACTATAAAAATAAATAATAGATGAAATCATAAAATCACCATTTTGAAGCCCCAAAAGGAAATTGAAGCAGTGATTATTAGTTGATATTAAAATTATTATGTGATGGGTTGATAGAGAAGTAAATTTGGTGTGATTTGCCCAATTAATATAAAAAATATTATATTCTTATCCCTAGACAATGGCAAGGAAAAATGAAGATAAAATTGTACAGTGAAAAATAAAGTCATTATTATTATAATTCACTGACCAAATCCAATGATGTGAACAGCTACTGCCCACCTCCTACTGTACTGCACAGCCTGTAGTATGTATACATCACCTGTTTGCTTGCTTACTTGGTTTTGGCAGTCTTGCTGTGTAGCCCTGGGATTGCAGCTATGTGCCCCCACATCCAACTTGAAACTTGCAGCCATAAAGAGGAATGAAATGACATCATCTGCAAGGAAATAGTGGAACTGATGGATAGCTTGTTATAGAACATTAGAAACACTCAGGAAGGGGTGGAGGATGTAGCTCAGTGGTAGAGCGCTTGCCTAACAAGCACAAGACCCTGGGTTCGATCCTCAGCTCCAAATTTAAAAGAAAAGAAACACTCAGAAAGACAAATATCATGTGTTCTCTCTAATATGCAGAATGTAAATTGTAAAAATATATAAATATAGCACATGAAAATGGAAGAAAGATTGTGTGTATGTCTCCAAACATAAAACAAATTTTACTTATCTTCTACATATGCCTTATATATGTACACTTATGTGAAAAAACAACACACATGTTTATGTGAAAAAACTTTTTCTGGGGAAACACAACACGCACATCTAGAACCCAAATAAGGACTCCATGACAGACTGAAGTACATGTATCGTCAAAGTCCAACTTGGTGAACAATGAGTTTTATTGGGGTTACTGACAGGAACTTGCGAGAGCAGTTATTTACAGGAGCAGAAACAACTCAAAGACAGAAGCATCACAAAGCCTAACCCAGCGTAGGCAACAGCTCACAAATGCTGGAATCCCGAAGCCCACTGCACAGCCTGCAGGCAGCTCAACAGGTTGGAGTGTGTCCTTTCCAGGTGCCTCAGTTTGTCTAAACCTCTTCCAGACAGCTGCTCTGTCTCAGAATCGTCTTTGCAATCTTGTCTCAGAGTGAATCTCAGCAGCTTTTACTGTTTACTCCAGGGAGGGAGAGGGTTAATGAATCTGGTCAGTTTCAGAGTCTTCCTGGAGCTATTTGAGCTATTTACCTTACTTGGCTTAAGAAGCTTCTCTGCAGTTTGAATATGGACAAGATATGTTGAAAACCACAACTAATTTTGTGAAGTGATATTTTGACTATGCAGAATCTTTTTAAAAAGACACCTTTTAAGTGTTTGAGAGAGAGAGAGAGAGAGAGAGAGAGAGAGAGTGTGTGTGTGTGTGTGTGTGTGTGTGTGTGTGTGTGTGTGTGTGTGTGTGTTCAGTGCCTACAGGGGCCAGGAAAAGGTGTTAGATCCCCTGGAGTAGCAGTTACAGGCAGTTCTGAGCCATTTGCTGTGGATGCTAGAATGAAGCAGCATCCTCTTCCCTGCTGAGACAGCTCTCCTACACCCCAAACTTTGTTTCTTTTGACTATACAGTAAACATTTCAGACTTGTGAGGTGGTGAAATGGGTCAAAGCCCCTGCCAGCAAGCCTGACAAACTGAGTCTGACCTCTGAGACAAACGGACTCCATGAGTTGCCCTCTGACTGCCACAAGAACATCCTGCTAAGAGCACACTCCATCTCCACAGGCACAAATAAGTAAGTGTAACAAAAATTAAACTAACAAAAGGGTTCTTTTCAATGTTGACTGTTGCTGGGCTGTGGAGGCAGAAGCAGGCTGATCTCTTGAGTTAAAACTCAGCCTGGTCTACAGAGCAAGTTCCAGGACAGCAAGGGCTACACAGAGAAACCCTGTCTCAAAAGACAAAAACAAGCAAGCAAAATAGTTAACTTTTATTAATGCAAAATGATGGTAGTAGAGTCTAAGCTTTGGATACAAACAAGGACTTATACCTTAGGTTACTTTCTAGCTGGTGACCTCTGTAGAACTTGCAAACTCTTTGTTACCTCATCTTACTGTCCTACCTTGCAGAAAGTTAGACTTTCTGAGAAATAAGAACTAACAACTGCTGGCCTTTCCCATTAACGCCCTGCCCATTAATTGATCTACTTTCTCCTGCTCTTACTTCTAATTTGTTCCTTGATATGTTACAGTTTCAGTTTAGTTCACTTTTATTTTCACTTTTGGTTCTTGTGTCCTCTCCCTCTCTGTAAACTGGCAAAATTATCCCTTATTTGTTTGTGATATTAAATATTCCTATTACATAATTCCTATTATATAATTATACATTTCTCAAAGGCATTTAAAAATTCAATAATTTCTAATACTTTCTCACTTTGTAACTCTTTAAGACAGTAAGTTTTTTTCTTACTGACTCTTCATAATCCCCTAGCATTTGACTTCTTAAAACCAAGGGTAAAATATGCCCTTGTGTGTTTCTACATCTCTGATGTCTTCAAATTTTCCTTGTATTGTCTCTCAGTAGCTTCTGGGTCCATGTTTCCCCTAAAGGTGCCTTGTATAAACACGTGAATTGCCTCAGCTTTCCAGTCTAGACACTAGGGTTCCAGTCCTGTCTTTTGTCAGAAATAGTCATAGCAACATTTTTAAAAACTCTCATTATTCTGCCAGTACCCAACTGAACTAAGAGGTGAGTCTTTATCCTCATACCTGATCACCCCAGCCTCTAGGCTTTGGGCCCAGGGGCACAACCCTGAGCTCCTACACCAATACCCATTGCAGTTCCAGTTTCAGGCAAATTGGCAGGCAGACCTCCTGTACACAGGTCAGATTACCATCATCCCCCATCAGACCCTGTAACCCAAGCCCCACTTCCCCCAAATCCCACTCACCTTCGGAGACTGCAGCTGTTCCCTGAGACAGAGCCTGGCAGCACCCAACTGGACTGAGAGGCCAGTTGACAGGCAGACCTCCTACAGACAGGTCAGACTACCACCATCTACCACACACTGAGACTGCAGCTACTCTCTAAGACAGAGCCCACTAGCCCCAGTTAGACTAAGAGCTGTTCCCTGAAATAAAGAGTCCATCAGTATCGACTAGACCAAGAGCTACCACTGGATCAAGAGTATCAATCAGACCAAAAGAGGCTCCCTCAGACACAGACACCATCTGCCAGTGCAAAAATACAGTCAACAACATAAAAACCAATATGGCTCCATCAGAACCTACATCAACAAGACCTGAACATCCCAACACAGAAGAAACAGAAGATATCTACCATAAAAATGACTTTAAGAAGATGTTAGAAATCTTAAAAGAGGAAATTAAAAATTCCCTTATGTAGTTAGAGTTTTCTTGCCTGGCCCAGTCAGGACAAATCTCTCTTACCCGCCAGTCCCATAGTCACTCAGACCCAACCAAGAAAGCACACAGAAACTTACATTGTTTACAAACTAACTGTATGGCCATGGCAGGCTTCTTGTTATCTACTTCTTCTATCTTAAATTAACCCATTTCTGTTAGTCTATACTTTGCCACATGGCTCGTGGCTTACCGGTGTCTTTACATGTTGCTTTTCATGGCAGCAGCTGGCAGTGTCTCTCTCCAGTCTTTACTTCCCAGAATTCTCTACTCTCTTGTCCCGCCTATACTTCCTGCCTGGCCACTGCCCAATCAGAACTTTATTTACACAGAGTGATATCCACAGCACTTCCCCTTTTCTCTTTTTTTTTTTTTAAGGAAGGTATTAACTTTTATATAGTACAATTACATATAACAAAACAATTATCAAGCAAGAATTACAGTTACAATATTAAAGAAGATATCCTATCTATCTTATATTTGTGAGTCTAAGGTTTTATATCTAACTTATCTTTTATCATAATTGAGGAAATTATATCTAGTCTTCAACCATATCAAAGACCTCAGAAGGATATAATATTACCTGAGAACCAGGAGAAGGATGCAAGCAACTTTTGGGAGTCTTGCAAGAGTAGACAGAGACAGCTGGCAGCCTGGACAGTCACCTAATGTTCCTTTGTAAAGTTGGGGCATTTGTCTTCAGCCCACAGGGCTAGAGTCTCTCGGTCACTTCTCTCAGTGTTCTGTAGAATGTCTGGCAGTTTCCTCTGCAAAGCAGGAACCTGAAGGACTATTTTGTCAAGCAAAGTTTAGTGGTCACCTTTCTATGGGTCCTGCATGTCCAGTCGATCAAGCAGTCTAGGCAAGAACAGTTTCTTGTCCAAATGGCTATTTTTGCAAAGGTGAAGATAAGATATGAAGTGTCTTCAATGCCCATCTTCCTCTCTGAAGTAAATCGGTGCTGCCAGGAGCAGACATGTCTCATTTACAATTTTGAAAGCATTTTAAATGCCATATTCTGTAGGTCTTTGAATAGCGCTGCTTCTGCCCGGTTAGTGGTTACCTGGATGACTGTACCTGTGATGTTGAGACCATTGATAAATTTAATAACTACAGACTTTTCCCAAGACTACAAAAACTTCTTGAAAGTGACTACTTTAGATATTACAAGGTAAACCTGAAGAAGCTCTGTTCTTTCTGGAATGACATCAACCAGTGTGGGAGAAGAGACTGTGCTGTCAAACCCTGTCATTCTGATGAAGTTCCTGATGGAATTAAGTCTGCAAGCTACAAGTATTCTGAAGAAGCTAACCTCATTGAAGAATGTGAACAAGCTGAGCGGCTTGGAGCAGTGGGCGAATCTCTGAGCGAGGAAACCCAGAAGGCTGTTCTTCAGTGGACCAAGCATGATGATTCTTCAGACAGCTTCTGTGAAGTGGACAACATACAGTCCCCTGATGCTGAGTATGTGGATTTACTCCTTAACCCTGAGTGCTACACAGGCTACAAGGGGCCAGATGCTTGGAGGATATGGAGTGTCATCTATGAGGAAAACTGTTTTAAGCCACAGACAATTCAAAGGCCTTTAAATCCTTTGGCTTCTAATCAAGGAAAAAAGTAAATAAAACACTTTTTACAGCTGGCTGTTTCTGTCAACTCACATTTTTTTTGGAAGCTGCTTACATGCAGCTTATTTTTTATTAGGTAGTATTATTTCCTTCTTGGGTCTCTGAGGGAGTTGAAGATCAGTTAGTTATAGTTATAATTATCTTCGTTAAGGATTTCAGAAAAACTCACTAAGAGCTGTAAGTGTATAAATTTGAAAGACGTTATAAGACAGTTCCGTTAGCAATATAAGTTAGGATAAAAGGTGAATCAGGTAATTCTGGACTTACCAAAATAGGATAGACAATGGAATTATTTTCTCTGAATTTGTCAAATACAAATGGACTAGACATTGTTTAGGTATTTATTGTTTGTATATATGGTATATATAGTTATTGTACTTTTGTATATAGTTTTTCTTAGTTATAACTTTTTCCTTTTTTTTTCTTTTTATTAAAATAGAAAAGGGGAAATATAGTGATATTTTATTTGTATTGAAATGTGATTTTATTTGTATGTCAATAAAGTTGCCTTGAGGTCAGAGCAAGCCAGAGCAGAAGCTGAGCAGTAGTGGGGCATGCCTTTAATCCCAGCACTTGGGAGGCAGAGCTAGGTGGA